>NC_012874.2:36301114-36377951 GCF_000003195.3 Sorghum bicolor | reverse complement strand
GCAGGCAGCGCTGGGAGGGATTTTATAATCGCGAATACAGTCATTATCATAACCTGAGTGTTGGTAAATTGCAAGAGTGAGCACATATCGTACTCAACAAGTATAACCAGGGCTTCATGAGGCTCAAAAAGCTAACACTGGTTTGACTGCACATAGCTTTTAATAGTGGATAGCATGTTCATAATTAGATAGCAAATGTCAAGGTAGCATATATAATCCAATAATCACATGATCAGGTGTAAGAATAATTAACTCATAGCATAAACAATAATAAAATGAACATAATAGCATAAAAAGCTCATCATCTTAATGTAGATGTCCCTAAGGCCGCTCCTGACCGTGAGCTCGGATAGTATACTAGTTTTAACACTCTGCAGAGGTTGTACATCTTTACCCATGAGTCATGATTTACCCTTTCGCCTGAGGTAGTTAATATCTTAACCCCCTTCCTAGGGAGGTCGACAGGGATCACTATGAAGCCTTTCAAAAGTTCGTCTAACATGTTAGGGCCGCATGGTTTCCCGGGCGCGCAGATACAGAGCCCCCTTCCAATGGCACAATGACGCGCAGCCTATACACATAAAGACAGAGGCCACACTGTACCCAAAACGGTTAGGCCCCTCTAGGGCCCTTTCGGGTAACCTCTAACAAGCTAGAAAAGGTCTTCATACTAAGCTAAAGCCAGAGCCATTATAGCCCTCATGGTTGCACTGTTATCCCAGGTGATCACGTACAGACAAGATCTCATATAGTTATTTGTCATCCTTTTATATTCATGGCATAGCTATTAATCATCTTACAAGATCATGGATTATATCAAGCACTAGCAAAACTATACCAAATGTATATCAAGTAGGTAGCAAGGAATCCAGGTAACAATCATCTATGATTTTGCTAAGGTCGACAAGGTGGAAACATGCATATGATATATATGTGCATTTATAAGTGTATAGGTAACAAGGATGATCCCAAGTTATACTTGCCTTGATCAAAGCTCTCCTGAGCCTGCTGGTCTTCAAAGGCTTATTCCCAAATATCAATCAACAACACGCAATTCAATGTAGACAATCATACACAAAGCAAACAAACTATAATTAGAACATTACACCAACAGTGAGAAATCAAAGGTAAAAGTTTATAAAAATATTCTACGCAGCGCTACGATCACCCAATCGTAAAGTTCACAAAAATCAGAATTAAAACGTAGAAGTTATGAATTTCTAAGATTTCCTATAGAGAAATAATTAATTAAATGCTACTGTGAAAATAAAAGTTTCAAAATACAGAATTAATACTTCTAACATGTAGAGCGCGTAAAGACGAATCCAACAAAATTTGAATGGATAAAAACAAATTTAAAATGAGCATTTTATGAGCAAAATACTTTCAGTGGCAAAACTGTAAATTTCAGAAAACGTCTTTTTCTTTTAAACCGACGAAAATACGCTTTTAAGATTGAGAAAACGTATTCGGCGAAATACACGTCGGACTGTGGGTTCTAAACTCCCAAAGTGGAGGGGCTCTTTAGCAAAAGAGGTCGCCGAAACGGTATCGAGCACTGTGAGCCGTCGGATTAGAAACAAGTGACACAGATTAAATGAAAGAGAGAGGGAATAGGGAACCGGCCAGACGGCCACCGGAATAAACGCGCCCGCGGCAGAGCTCCATTACCGCCGCCGTGTAGCTCACCGGCGTAGCCCAAACGAGCGCAACCGTGCATCAAAATCAAATATAAAAACACGGGGACATGGAGGAGAACCTCACGAACTCCCCAAATGCAAAATTCGGGGGTAGAGAAACCCCGAGGACAGCCAACTTCGAGGTTTGGCGGACGTGAGTCTTCCGAGAACTTTGGCGACCTGAGGTGAGTGAAACAAAGCATGAAATCACGAGAGAAAACACTCAGTGGCTTTGCAAACGCAGAGCGAAGCTCGGCATAAGACTACGACGGCCGGAAAACAATGGCCATCAGAGAAGGGCGACGGTGGCTGGTTTCTGTACCTCGGTGAGATGCAACCAACGAGGGGAAACCACTCGGGTGGTTCCTGAGCGTTTAGATGGGAAAGGAGGGAGCAAGGGAGGTTCTAGGGCTTTTCAAGGGGCTCAATTGGGCGCGGTTAACAGGAAATTCCCGAGATTTTTGGGATTGAGACTCGCCCTGTTCGAGTCCTGGTCGGGTTCGTGGGGGAAGAAAGAAAAGGTGGGAGAGAGGAGGCTGACTCGCGCGCCTAGGGTGTCAGCGAGCCAAGGTGAAAGGGAGGGGAGAGGTGCTGGGCCGAAAACGAGCTGGGCCGCGGGGGATGGCTAGCTGCGGGTGGGAGGAAATGGGGAACGGGGCCTCGGCCTGGTTCCCAGGGCTTCTCCCCTTTTCCTTTTTATTTCTTTTCTTTTCAATTCTTTTTCCAAAAGAGTTTTGAGCAAAAACAGATAAAATAAAATCAAAACAATCAGCACAAAAACACTATGCTCCAGTATGAATGCATAACCATGTTTCTAAACCTATGATGAATTTTATTTTCCTCAAAATTATTTATTCACTAAATTAAATTCTCACAAAAATACTTAATTAAATCAAATTAATTTCTATTAATTGAAAACAATTTCTTTGGGTGTTACAATACATAGTCAACTGCCACCAAAATGTACTCATAGTTCCATGACTTCACAAATGGTCCCATGTAATCAATTCCCCAGACATCAAAGAGCTCTATCTGAAGATTGTTAGTGAGTGGCATAGCATCTCTAGTAGTGATATTTCCATGCCTCTGACATGGCTCACATCTTCGGATAAAATCTTTGGTGTCTTCATACATGGATGGCCACAAAAAACCACTTTGCCAAATTTTTGCATGAGTACGGAAAACACCATAATGACCTCCATATGGTGATGAATGACATTTCAGTATGATCTGCATGCCCTCCTCCACTGGTACACATCTTCTCAACAACCCATCTCAGCATACCCGAAAGAGATAGTGTGGATCCCATATGTGGAGACGACTTCCATAAATAAGCCTCTTTTTATTTTCTCCTGGTGGTACGTATCCTGCAACCATAAAGTTGACAATATTCATGTACCAAGGACATGTCTTGGTCACTTTAAGCAGCATGTCATCCCTTAACGAGTCATTAATAGGTAACTCTTGAGGTTCTTTAAAATACATCCAAGACAAATGATCAACAATAGGATTTTCTACACATTTTTTGTCTTTAATTTCCAAATCAAATTCTTGAAGTAATAATATCCATCTTATTAATCGTGGTTTAGCATCTTTCTTAGTGAGCAAATATTTAAGAGCAGCATGGTCAGAATAAACAATTATTTTAGCTCCAACTAAGTAAGACCTAAATTTATCAATAGCAAAAACAACAGCTAAAAGTTCTTTTTCAGTGGTTGCATAATTTAATTGTGCTTCTGTCATTGTTTTGCTAGCATAAGCAATTGCATAATGCATTTTATCTTTTGTTTGTCCTAAGACTGCGCCTACATCATAATCACTAGCATCACACATAATTTCAAAAGGTAGAGACCAATCAGAGGGTTGATTGATTGGTGCTGATGTAAGTGCTTTCTTAAGAATATTAAATGATTCTAAGCATTCTTCATCAAATTCAAAAGGTACATCCTTAGCTAACAATCTAGTCATTGGCCTAGCAATTTGTGAGAAATTTCTTATAAATCTACGATAAAAACCACAATGACCAAGAAAGCTTTGGATTCCTTTTATATTAATAGGTGGAGGTAGCTGTTTAATTACTTCAGGAAAGGTAGAGGAAAATGATCTTTTGGATTCCTAAACGCTCTAGCATCTCATCAATGAAAGGTAGAGGAAAATGATCTTTCTTAGTTGCCTTGTTGAGTTTTCTATAATGTATGCACATTTGCCATCTAGTGACAATTCTTTGAGGTATTAATTCATTTTTATCGTTTCGAACAACTGTCATTCCTCCCACCTTAGGTACAACTTGTACAGGACTTACCCACTCACTATGCAGTATAGGATATATAATCCCTGCATGCAAAACCTTTAAAATCTCATTCTTTACTACATCTCTCATCGCATTCTCGAGTCTACGCTGAGGCTCTCTTGTAGGTGTTATTTCTGGATTGGTTGGTATGCGATGAGTTCAAAGAACAGGGCTGATCCCTTTTAGATCTTGGAGAGAATAACCAAAAGCAGCACGTTGTTTTTCTAAAACAGTTATTAATTTATAAGTCTCCTCATCGGAGAGTTTATCACTTATAATCACCAGATATTTATGATTATTATTTAGAAAAACATATTTAAGTCCAGAAGGTAGTGGTTTGAGCTCAATAGGAGGGTTAAGTAGCTCTAGTAATTCATCAAGGAGGTTCAGGATCAGTAAGATCCTCCTTCTCTTCTTCGATGAAGAACTGGATATCATCTTCTAAATTAGGTTGACTAAAATTATCGAATTTGGATGACTTAACCTCTTCTATTGGATCTAATTCATGAAGGGGTTCTGCTTTGACTTTTACTATATTAGTTATAGGCATTGAAAAACTAAATCCTTTCCCAAATTTAATATTTAGTTTACCATTACGACCTTCTTGAAGAAGTTTTATTATAGGTACCCCAATCATTGCATTAAAATCCCACACATCAAATATATAAAATTTAGCAACATGCGGAAATCATTAATAACAATAGGAAGTGCACTCAAAACTCCTAAGCTAGGAATAATGTGTCCTGAACAATTTTTTAATAATTTATTTGTAGGAATTAATGGTATGTCTTTCAAGAATTCTTTAGCAAAGGTATATGACATAATGTTGACTCGCACAACCAGATTGTATAAAGCTTCAAAAGGATGTGAATCTACTTGCAACGTTACAATAACTGAGGGTGAATTAAAATGAATTACTTCAAGGGATTTCTCAGATTCTATTAACCAATCATCACCTAGAATAAAGATTAATTCCCTTATAACTTCTCTGAGAAATTTTAAATCATCAGGATGTGAGAAATTAAGTTTTAAATCCCTAGATTGTTGGCGTTGAATAATCTTATGATAGAGTATAGTATTACCAAAATCATCAAAGAAATCATCCTCAAATTGAAACATCCCTTCAGAATTTGGAGTTATCTCCGTCTCATTAGCTAATTCAACTATAGGTTGAGATGAATCAAGTAAAGATTTATTTTCAGCTAACTGAGATTCTTCTTCTAACAACTCTTCTTTTTCTTCATGGAGATCATTTAAAATATTAGTAAGATTAGTTTTAGCATGATCAACAGTAATATGCATAAATGCTTTACCGAGGCTAGATTAAGATATTCTTGATTTTTATTGTTAAGGCCTAAATAGGAATGTTGTAAAAGCATGGGTTCTAGTAAAAGCAAGATTAGGTCCAGAGTTTACAAAACTATCAAAATGATCCCAAGCCTTGCCTAGCGATTCCTTGTCTAATTGTTCAAATCCTATAATTTCAAACCAAAGTTTAGCGACCTTTTCTACTGGGAAAAAATTAATGCAAAACTCTTTTCATAATATAACCCAGTCTCCTTGACTATTCCCAACATGGTGATTATACCATTTCTTAGCTCGACCCGTTAATGAAAATGGAAAAAGTTTCCATCTTAGAGTTTCATCGGCCATGCCCTTAATTTTTAGACATGAGCATGTTTCCTCAAAATTAGCTAAATGGAAATAGGGGTTCTCGCTAGAATTACCAGAAAAAAATGTGTTCTTGAACTATTTTGATTAGTCCCGTGTGTAGCTCATAGCCAGATAATGTGATAGGTTTAGAAGATTCCTTTGGCTGGATGTACGATCCTCATGGTGCTCTATATTGATATTAAAGTTGAGATTCAGTTTCCATTATGTATTATATATATATATATTTATATGAAAGGATAACTATAGACTAAGATAGACTATGTCAAGAATCAGCAAACCATTCCCCGGCAACAGCGCTAGAAATGCTTGTTGGTATAAATTAACTGCACCCTAATAATTATAATCAGATTATCCGCAAGCGCAGAGATATATACTGATCAACACTTCACCAAGATATACCCAGTTTTAATATCATACCCAAAGGAACAGTAGGTGATTTAAGACTTAGCCTATAATTTCTTAATCTAAGGGGGCACAAACAATCTAGAAACTATTGAGGATGAGGAAATACTAATGTACTATTGTTCCAATAACTGGTAAACTTTGTATAGTATCGTCTTATCGGGCAAGTAACCCAAATAGGGAGAGAATCAGAGTAATCCCCTACCAGGCACCTATAACCCTATCAATCCTATCAATCGGAAGTGGACTATAGAGGAATCAACGCAGCTATAAACTCACCTACGTGAACTACCACTGTCCGGCTAGTCAAGGGACATTCAAAAGCAACCATAGCCTAGACACCACATCTACACTACAAATCACTACTCCGGCCTTGGAGCTACCCAAATCGTAGTACTCAATATAATATGAGTTTCAAACCAAAGAATGAATACAAACAAGTTGCTTACTTGAATCAAAAGGGTAAATACAAAAAGTACCTCAGAACGCGGTTCCGGGCGAGGGAGCCGAATCCCGAAGAATACAGCCACGAAAAGCACCGACAGGCCGACACTCCTCCAGAATCTCTACTCCTCTACTCTATCTCTCTCTAATCTCTATCTTGATTGCTAAGCTAGATCTAGTGGATCTCTATCTAATGCTCCGGCTCTTCATCTCTTGATCTGGCCTCCTCCAGGGGGGGTCTTGCCTTCTATGTATAGCCTGGTGGGGTGAACGCGTGCCGTTGGATCAAACCGACTTAACAAGCGGTCGAGATGGCTCCTCAGAGGCAGTGGAGGAAGCTTCTAGAAGGGGGGCGCCAACCCTAACCCTAGGAGGGCGGGCGGTACTAGTGTGGGGCCAGCCGGTCCCACCTGGTGGTGTTTGCTGGTCTCCTTGGTCCGAGAGTCTTCTGGAGTCTTCCAGATCCCTCTAGTGTCCTCCTTCCGTCGCGGATAAGTTTCATGGTTAATTGACACTTAAATCCCTCTTTTCAGCACTTTTTAAAATAATCCTTAGAAAACACAGAATATACAAAACTCATAGAAATTGTCAGTGATAATCCTATTCTAGTGAATATTCATTCGTGGTGGAGGAATAAATGCTAATAAATTTTATAAGTTAACAAGTGTCAACAAATGCTTATTTTTATTTTATTTTAATAATGCAACTTATAAAACTAAATATGCTAAAAATTAATGCGAGTACTTAAATTACTCACAATTACCGAGTTACCTCCGGGTGAAGGTTCGGGGTTTCTAAGTCAAACGACTTAGACTTTCTCTAGTTGAATTATTCTTCATGATTGATCTCCGTTGTTGGAGATGTTGATGCATCTTGATCTTCTTGATCCTTCCAAGTCTTGCAATGTTTGGGTCTTCGCCTGAATGCAAATCGCTCTTCTTGCCCATTAATGGTAAATATTATTTCTCCAACTCCAACGTTGATGGTTGCATTTGCACGGTTTAGGAATGGTCGCCCGAGGATAAGAGGTATCTTCCTCTCTTCCTGCATGTCAAGTACCACAAAATCTACAGGAATGAAAAAGTCACGGATTCTTACAGGAATATTTTATGCTTTCCCTGCAGGGTAGTGGACTGATTGGTCAGCTAATTGCAAGCACAATGTTGTTGGAGTGAGCATGGAATATTCAAGTTTGTCAAAGACTGTCTTGGGCATAACGCTGACGCTTGCTCCAAGTTCACATAAAGCATTCTCAAACATCTGGTTGCCTATAGAGCAATCTATTGTGGGGTATCCTGGGTCCATCTTCTTAATGGGGGAAGACCGTAGGATTGCTTCACTACATGCCTATGTTAGCTTGATGACTTCGGTTGTCGGAAATGGTCCTTTGTTGAGTATGGCCCGAAGGTACTTTGCGTATGTAGGTACCTGCATAGCATCTAACAACGGAATGTTGACATATAATTTCTGAATGACATTTACAAACTTATTGAACCGCTCATCAGTGGTGGTACACCTTCTCCTTTGTGGGAACGATAGGAGAGTAGTATCATGAAAATCTTTTATTAATTCAGGCTCTTGTACATCAACTAGTGGTGAAGGTACTTCAACTTCTTATTTCTCTATGGTTTTCTCTAGCTTCATTGTCTACATGCACTGAATGTGAAGGTCTACGTGCCCCTTCTGGGTAAGGTGGATCACGTGTAACCTTACCTCCTCTAGTAGATATTCCTTTAATCTGTTCATGGTTAGTGGCAGACAAAATAGAAGCTAAATGTGTAATTTCTCATTCTATATTTTTATTGAACACTATTTGTTCCTTAACTGCTAGAGAAAAATTGTCTAATTTTGAATTAATTCCTTCAAACATTTCGTCAATAAAAGCAAGCTTCTTATAAATACTCTCATTAATCCTAGCATGTTCTAATATTAATTCTCTCAAGGGTGGTTGTCTCTGATTTGAACTGTAATTACTTTGATACTTACCTTGGCTTGTTGCCTGAGGTTGACTCCATCCTTGCTTCTTAGTGATTGCACTGATATCTTCTCATGTGGATCTTGAGAATTGAATGCATCTTGAATGGCTTGATGGTTTCTTTTATAATTATCCCTCTGCTCTAGACAGTTTAATAATATATCCATCTTGATTGATAGTGCACACAACTCCTCTAGAACTTCTTCACTTTCATGGCACGTCTGAGTGTTGAATGTCCAATTCTGATTTTCTTCCATCTTTGCCATAATAGCTTCAGCTGTGGCATCCAATTGCTCACATGACCTTTGAGTTAGTCCATGGTAAAATGTCTACATGAGCAACCACTTCTCCATTCCATGATGTGGGCAGTCTGATATGTATCCTTGAAAACGTTCCCATGCTTCTGGAATAGATTCACCTTTCTGCTGCTAGAATTCTGAAATCTTCCCTCGTAAGATATTTGTTCTGCCTATTTGAAAAACTTCTCGAGGAAAGCCTTTGAACATTCTCTCCATGTCTTGAATTGATCTTTGCTCTAATAAAACCACTGCTTCGCTCTTCCTTCTAATGAGAAAGGAAACAAACGAAGTAGCACGACATCTTGAGGAATGCCTAGAATGTCAATGGTATTACCAATCTCCAGAAAATACTACATATGTGCCATGGCATGTTCATCCTTCTTTCCACTAAATCTGATAAGTTCCACCAACTTGATGAGGCTTGGCTTGATCTCATAATCATATTCTCCATGGTCAAACGTTGGACCTACACGAATATTCTCAATGTGTGGAGCAGAGAATACACGTCGAGTCTTCTGAGCCATCACTTCTCAAAATGATGTAAGACCCTTCTTCCTATGGTTGTTCCTAATAAGAGTTAAAATTCCACAACCAACCCTCCACTTACCCTATAAAGGATTGCAATATAAAACATGGGTAAGTCTGCTAAAGCAAAAGACTATGTCCTAAAGATATTTAAATATTGATTTCCTATGGATGGTTCTATGAAAGATTTACTTGTATGAAATTCTTAAAAGTAAATAAATTCTAGCTAATCAATAAATCCTTTTAAAATTATCCTAATAAATAAAATTGCCTTTTCCGGCAACGGCGCCAGAAATGCTTGTTGGTATTTTTAGAATCACTTTATATTAAGTTGTCATCCCTAACATGATGCCAAAGCCAAGGATATAAATAATCTACAAGCAATAACTCTAAATAGAATATATCCGCAAGAGCACAGATAATTCTCCCGTTGCAGCATTTCACCCAGGAAGTATTCCGAGTATCGTTGATTTATTTTATGCCAAAAGGATAAAGCAACATTCTATTCAATAGGCTTAGGTGATCTTATACTAAGGAAATTATAATTATGGAAATCTATCATGACCAATAGTACTAATGATTTAGCGATAACTAATCGATAAAATATGATAAATGATAACTGAGTAATGAAGTAATGGTATTCTAGATATAGAAAATAAAACTTGCTAATGTAGCAAGACAATCATGATATTCAAATAGAAGAAACCTATGTAATTACTACTATAAAGTCTACAGCCTACGCCATGCTATATATTTTAATCTATAGTGTGATAAACTCAGAAAACATCATGAGCATCAACTAATGAGTGTTTTAAGATGCAATCATCACCTCCTTCGCGATCGCGCTCTGTTAGTCCTATGTGCGGGGGTGGACTACAGAGGAACCAACGTAGCTGTCACCTACGCGGACAACCACAAGACCCGACACGTCAGGGTGCCTCCGTAGGTACACAAAATATCTAGACACCACATTTACATACTGTGCACCACCTGACTCACTCGAGTACTAAATCAGATGCTTCATGATCATATAACAATAATCATCATAAACCACATCTATATCGAATATGCAACTAGAATAAACTAAGAACTGAATAAATAGCAATATATTGAAGTAGAGCAAAGTCATAATGAAATACAAGATAATATTACTAATTTCTAGAAGATAGATATGGAATCCCGAGCATAGCGCCCGATCTCTATTTGAACCTCGCTAGATGCCTATACTTAGAACTTGAAGAACTAGAGCTCTACTTCTAATCTCTGGAAACCCTAACGTCTGACTACTCATGACAAATGAAGCAGGAGCAATGAATTGAATCTGGGGGTCTCTTCTGGGAGGGGGGTCTGCCCCTCTACTTATAGCTCGGTGGAGTGCACACGCACCATCGGATCAAACCGACTTAATGAGTGGCCGAGATGGCTCCTCAGAGGCGGTAGGAGAAGCTTCTGGAAGGGGAGGCCAAACCCTAATCACAGGGGGCCGACCGGCCCCACCTGGCAGCCAGTTGCTCCCCCGTTGCGTTGGGTGTCTTCTGTAGTCTTCCTGAATCCTCTAGTGTCGTCCTTCCGTCGCGGATACTTTCATGGCGAATTAGCACCCTAATCCCTCTTTTCAGCATTTTCTGAAATAATCCCTAAAAATCACAGAATATGCAAAACTCATGGAAATTGTCAGTTTAAACCCTATACTAGTGCGTATTTATGTTTTCCTTTGGGTTTAAAGTTCTCATAATATTTGACGTTATCGACCGTCAACACTCTGCCAATCAAGAAAGGCAAGCATCAACATCATGCCCAAGGTGATATATGAAAAACTACTCAATTGTCCTTTATCATACACAACTATGTGTTTGTAGCTTGCAGACCAGTTACTCTACTACCCCATAGGAATCCTAGAAGAGATCTACATGCAAGTAGGGAACTCATACGTACCTACAGACTTCACGGTAGTAAATGTTGATATTAGATACGCACATAGAGAAATAATCCGCAAGCGCATAGATATCAATGAGCACTTCACCCGGGAGATATTCCAAAGTATCTTTATTTATATTTTCACCACTAGGAGAAACCATGCATCTGACTAACCCAAATCTATACCTAACCCATGGGCTTGGAAGATAAGATAGTGAGATATGAGCGATGTAGAGAGAATTCCTTCATCAGTGTTCCTCCAACCTGTGGTAAGCTATGTAACTATTGTTCTAAGGGGGTACCTAGAGAAACGAGACACCTCAGAGAGTGCTTAACCTTGGCACTATAAATCCTACCTTACCTCCTGATGGGACATGGATTACAGAGACACGAGGAGACTGTCACTTCCACCAAATACGACCACAAATCCGGCTAGATAGGGAGTATCTACGAGTATTCATAGACCAAGCACCACGCTTATGCTATGAATGATTACTTTGTTCCCTACGCAAAGTAAATAAAGTAAACCTGTAACCAAAGAACAATAAGAACAAACTTACTTGTATTAGAAGTCAAATTGCCGAATGATTCTAGAACCAAGCCTTGGGTTAGGAGACTTGATCCCACAGATACAACAAAGAAGGCACCAACAGGCCGAGCTTCCTCCACTTCTATCTCCACTTTATACTCTCTCCCTCTCTCTTGTTGCTATAACCATAAAGAGACAGATCCATTTGAGGGACGTCTCTCTAACTAATTCTCTTTAGAAAATATGAATTACGGTTTCAGAATTAGCTACTGAGCTAGGGGGGTTAAGCTTCTATTTATTGCCCCCCTAGGAGGCACCACAGCCCTCGATCCAAACTGACCTTGCTAGATGGCCAAGATTACTCCTCAAATGCGGTGGAGGTAGGATCTGTGAGGTTGAATATGATTGCTTCCTGTTTGGTCTGGAGCTTCCTCAAACATTCCAGATTACTCCTTAGTTGTAGTTCACGGTATTTTCTCTATGTAAATCCAACAAGTGGACCATCTTTGGTTGTTTTCAGCTGACACCCTACAGAAATAGACATTCACCAAAACTCATGGAATTCTATTAGTGATAACCCTATGTATACAAGGTATTTGCATATAGATCCATTTTCATGTCTAGTTGATGGTTAAAATTAGGAGTTATCTACCGTCAACAGTAAACACTAGTACTAAAGAGAGGTCACCCATTATTCTGGGATGACCATTCTTGAACACTGCCAGAGCCATCATCTACTCTATAACTGCTAAGATCATTTTCAGTATTATGGGCAAGAGAGAAGTCTTTTCTTTCAAGGACAAGGCATTGTCATTCCTTACACAAAAAGAAACTGTCGATAGAAGGAACAAGAGCAAAACCCAAAACAAGACCAAGACCAAGAACAAGGGCAATAAGAAGGCCCAAAAGACGAAGACAACAAGGATGATCAGTGCGGTATACAAGGAGTATGATTACCTGCTCAAGTCTCTGAATCTAATCAAGAAGGACGACCTAGGTGTCCCAACTATTCTATGCTCCATCAACAGATATTACTTCTACAACACTATCTGTGACACCAGATCTGGCGTCAACATATGTGAGGGTATAAACCTCTATACCCTTACCGCTAGACTTGGGCCAGGAGATTTGGCCCATTACGAGATAGCTCGAAGCATGATCCAACTGCCTGGAGTTTCGTGCAAGGAAACGAGACGTGGAGATCAAGCAGGATTCTAGTTGGTTAGAATAGGAATTGATATCGCATCATCTATGGCAATTGTAACCGACTAGGATTAGTTTCCAGATTTGTAACCCTGCCCTCTGGACTATATAAAGAGAGGCAAGGGACCCCCTTAGACAACTCAACACAATTCTACACATCTCATAGCATTACAATCAGACGCAGGACGTATGTATTACGCCCTCACGGTGGCCAAACCTGGATAAAATCCTTGTCTGTGTCTTGCGTCACCATCAAGTTCGTAGCTTGCGCACCTGTCTGCCGATAAACTACTACCATGGGTATACCCCAAGGTAGATTGATGACCAGCTTTCGTCGACAATCTAATGGCCAAGGTAACTTATGAATTTCTATATAAAACTATGCCTATGGACCCCACCTATGGGCAGCTGCAAATGGCAAACCATTCCTTTTGCTTCATGGAAGGGATAGCTAAAGATGTCTCTGTCCTGATCAATGACCACTATGTCCCCACTAACTTCATGGTCATTGACATGGGTGAAGATGAGTATGATCGACCCATCATCCTAGGAAGATTGTTCCTCAACACCATCAAGGCCATCATTTACTTTGCAACAGGGGAGATCCATTTCAAATTCCCCTCAAAAAAGGTAAGCCAACATTTCAATAGTAATTATATGATAGATGAGGATCCCAAGAAGAATAGGTCAGGGAGAAGGCAGCATACCCATCACCAAAAGAAGAAGATCATTATAGACAGATGGGTCAACTATGAAGGAGAGGTTTCACGATTCAAAGATTGATACCGCGACGAGGAGAACGGCGTCAAAGAGAAGATACCAATAGAAGAAAAGATAGTGATTCCAGACGCTCTCTCCTCCATGTCACCATCACCTATAGGGCAGGTACGGAAACTGAAGGTAAACTCAGAATTAAATCTTTCACAAGACACAACACCTGTGGCGTCATCCGATGTGCCCCTCATTTATTGAGCAAACAAGAATGTCCTATTCGGAGGACATAAAATTACTGAACACCGTGTCAAGATGTAACTTGGTATTTCTTTACATTTTCATTTAGCATATTTCCTTTTCTTAACTGCATTAGTAGTTGCATCTTTACTTTACTATTTTTGCGTTAACAAAATAAAAAATATATGTTTTGAAAATGTTAAGCCCCATGTATTTAATGTGTGATGCAACAGCTCACACACTCATCGACTATAGTGGCATAAAAATAAATTTCAGCTTATTTTATTTCCTATATGCATACTATAATTACAAAAAAGCATAAATATATATTGATCCTGCTAAAAGATAAATGGGTATAAGAGAGTTCTAGACACCCGAAGGTTAGAGGTTTCTCACTAATGCTTAATCAGTTCCATTATCTTTGTTGTCTATTTGAGCTTCAGAGGCTTCAAAGGATCAAGAAGAGCCAACAGGAAGAAGGATGTTCTATCCCCTATCGGAGTACAGTGCACATGAGTCAAGTGTTGTTTCTAACAGCAAGTACCCACGACACTCTAGGAAGATCAGTATGCCTTCACTGCCCATTAGCAATCTCAGCAGACCATGTCAACATCTAGCTTGGGGGAGAGCAACCCCCGTATACAAAGCTAAGTATTCTTCACTCATCTATTTATTCCCAGTGTGTTACGATAAAACTAAAAATATGAATAACCTTAGAAACCCAATAAAATTTCCTTTATTTATCTTTCATAATTAGTCTTGCTAGCTGAGGAGAGCTTAATGAATTTGTTACTAAAATAAACCTCTAGAACACACTCTTATATGGAGGTGATGAATAGTTGCTCTGCTATAATTTTTTGCAAGTACCTAGTTTTCAACACTATACTCTGCCAAGTTTTGGACACAGTTGTTTATACTTAAGATTTGTTCTGATCCTAAAACTTGTGGGTAGAGAATGCTTGATCTAAGTCTAGGTAGTTGACGGATATGATACGGGAAGGTTTTGAGCTGCTATTCATCTTGTTCCTAGAAATGCTAGAGTTTCGGGGAATTTAATTTAAAAATCTTAAATTGCTACATGATGAGTTCCTTTATGGTGAGATTTTAAACTTCCTACCATAGCCAAATACTCATGCTTACTAGATTAGGAAAGCCTCCCATTTATATTTCATCCTATAAGCATTGAGGGTAGTTAAGTTGTGTTGAATCCAAGGAACTAGTCGTGCAGTTAAAGTCAATACTATGTGCTCTCCATCCATGATCTTAGCTATTTCTATCCTCAGAGGTAAGAAACCACTTACATCCACTACACATTCTCACTGTGCTACTTCTGCTCCTAGAAGTACCACCCACATATACGCACTACACTCTGTGTTGTTTCTATCTTAGAGACGCACACCTATGCTACTCCTACCCTAGGAGTATGTATTCATCCATCTATACATATTCCTTATCCACTTAGAAAATGTTCTACTCCTACACTGGGAGAGGACAACCAAAAATATTCATTGCCATTATGTCTTTTCTACTTATCCAATAAAGCTCTAGTTATTTTAGTTGATACTCCCTATTGGTATTAGTGCATTAATAGGATTGACTATTAAAAAAGAAGAAAGAAAGAAAGAAAGAAAGAAAGAAAGAGGAAAAAAGTCCCAAAAGAAAGAAAAAGTAGCCAAGTTTTTTTTAGATTAGGAAGGTATGTTATCCCCAAGGATCAATTATAGAATTAGATTTTCGCCATCAGTCATCACCCCTTATTATCGCCATCATTCTTATCACTCATTTCATCTACTGCACTCACGTGCACATATGACTTGATTGTATAACTAGTTTCTTTGGATCCACAATTGAACTATGCAATACATGCAAGTAGGTTTGAATTGTCTCCCCCACCTATAAGCTCCACATAAGCCTATTAGAAGTAGGGTGAGAGAGAGAAGGCAACTATGCCTTAGTCCTACATATACCACATATTGTGAGAGAAGAGAGAAGGCATACTTTACACTTGCCTTGGAGAGAATCCAAAAAATACCACATATGAGAGACTTGAATGGGTCATACAAGGAAACTCTATGTTTTATTTGAAAATCTTGCAAAAACTCTGGAATGATAGTTGATCAAATGGCGAGAAACATAGTGACCGACTTAACCGTTCTGTCTTTCAACTGCTCAAGACTTAAGTGATAGCTACAAGCCCCATGGTAAAAGGTAATATAGGTGAGTCATGATATAGAATAGTTCACTCTAAACTGGCGGAGAGTCCTTGTTTGAATGCATGTGTACTTGTGAGGTGTGAAAGCATTATAGCAACTCTTGATCCATCACTGAGTCTATCTTTGCTCAGGGATGAGCAAAAGGTGAGATTGGAGGAGTTTGTTGATGGTAGATAAGTCCACTTTTTAACTATCAACATAGCATGAGAAAGGACATAAACTAGAATATCATCTAGCTTTAGAGTTTAAATTAATATAATTCCATGAGTTTTGGTGATTCTCTATTTCTAAAGGGGGTTATCAGAATAAGAACAAAAGGAGGTCCACATGTCGGATTTACATAGAGAGAAGACCACATCGGTATCTCAGGAATACTCTATAAGACATGAGAATGCAACCCTGCAATGTGGGGCCCACCTAGCAGCTGGACACCCGGGTAGTTCCACCAATCAGGTGCAACCTCATAGATCCTACCTCCACCACCGTTGAGGAGTAATCTTAGCCATCTATCAAGATCGGTTTGATCTGAGGGTTGTGGTGCTTCCTAGAGGACTATAAATACAAGCCTGACCACCTGGGAGAGAGGAAGAGAGGAAATCATTATTATTATTCTCAGGAGAATTCAGAGAAGCCTTAGAGCCACCATCTCAATTAGAGCTTCATAGATCTTTAGCATAACTACATAGGAATAGATCTAGAAGGGACCAAGCCTAGCTTGGAGTCTGGATCTATTTTTGTTCTTCGTAGTTTCTTATTCTTCATTGTAGTATTCATATTAGTTCTTGCTATTATGAATATGACTTTGATCTATTTGATTATATCAGAATTTACTATATTCTATTTGCTTATGTTCTCAATTATATTGTTGTTAGTATACTTTGATTATATACTTAGCGTAGTAAGTTTAGAATTATGTTTATGCATAGGATCGTATAGCGCTTACTCATTGGGCCAATGGGTGAGTGGTAGATATTATGTAGGCAAGGTGTCTAGACCGAATTTATCTGCGATTACCCCTTATAGTCCAAATCGTTAGGTAGATCGTGGGAGTGACAATCCTGTTCAGTCCTTTATAGTGCTCCTCACGAGTATAAGGACCGTAGAGCATCGTTATTATGGGGAAGTGATTGCTCTGTTCATGATTTTCAATGGTATTATCACTATACATAAGTATAACCTTTTCTTATAATGATGCTAGGTGTAACTGCACTAATCATTATATGCTTTAACAATATAGTTAGAATATTTAGGATTTATTCTTATAGATCATCCTAGTCCATCCTAGTGTTATAGACTTAGAGTACTCTAATGAGATGATTATCATATTTATATGTGACTATGTGCTCTCATTTATCTTTTGTCACTTATTATTCATATCCCTATTATTTATCTTATGTGACACTTACCCTGCATGAGAGATAGATAAAGACAGGATTAAGTTCTTTATGACTACATAAAGTGCTTATTGCTCATTATATAATGTAGACCCAACCCAGTGGTAAAAATATAAATAACAATACATGGATTACTTTTGATTAAAATGCTACATCCGTATTATTTGTGCATTGGATCTCTTATTTATTTTCTAGAAAAGCATATACATTTAATACCAACATCTCTACATCATGCTAGGATGATAACTTAGTTTTTTATTGATAAAAAGCAACTTTATTATCAACAGCAGGATGCTGCAAGAAGGATTACAGAGTGCAGAGTTACAGGGAGAAGTGCTTCTCTAAGAGAGCACTGGATATGAGCTGCATTAGAACAGGTACAAGTAAATTCAGAAGATGAATGGAGCTGGGCAAAACTTTGCCTGGCTAGAGTATCAGCAGTACAGTTCTGATCCCTTTTGATCCTATAAACTCTATGAGCAGCTTCATTGGATAGGTTGATGAAGGTTTGGGTGTAATGTTTGATTCTCCAGTCGGGGGCTCATCAGGATTAGCATTGTTGAGGAAGTTCACCAGCTGTTGGTTGTCGGAGAGGAATGAAACCTGGTGAAGATCAAGATGCTTAGCCATAGTTTGCCGCAAGGGCTAGAGCTGCTGCTTCAGCCATGAGGACTGAAGACGTTTCTTTCATGGCAGCTTTGATGTAGATGGTTTGCACCGGATGAACCTAATTATTGACAATAAAAATACCAATGCCTGCATTTCTAGATAAGTTAGAAGGGAGATCAGGTGATGTAGAAGCATCTGTATAACATCGAACTCCTGTTAGGGAAGCAGGCATTCTGACAAGATGGGGATCCCTATTGTTTGTCCTTGTAGTGGATATGTATCTGGTTGATGTTGTTCCTGGGTGTTGCCCCTACGGGTGTGTTCCTGGCATGACAGAAAGAGTATGCAAACCTTGAACAGTAGTTTGAGTGTTAGTAACTGCCTGATGGTGGGTAACGTTGTTGGAGTCATGAGAAACAAGGGTGTTAGTGGTAGAAGCATGAAGCGTCTTAATATTGGTTATCATAGCAGCAGCTGCACCATGAACCTGAATATGAGACCAATTTTTGTTATTAAATCATTTATCATTTCTGGCTTTCCAGATGAACCATAAGGTTATTAGAATAGCCTGCAATTGGTTCTCATCGGTATTCGAATTGATCATAATCTGTAAAATGTTCTGAATGCCATCTTGCTCATTGGGTAAAGAGTCAGTTCTTAGATTAAGACTCGAGGTAAACCAAACAGTTCTAGGAAGATCACAATGAAAGAATAAATGAGCATCAGTTTTAATCAAACCACAAGCTGTACAAGAAGGAAGAATATAGTTGGAATAGGTAGCAGCTCTGTTCCCAGAAGCTAGCGCTCTACGATTTAATCTCCAGGTGAAGATCTGAATGATAGGAGGAATAGTATGGGATTTCCAAACCTTTTGGAGAATTTGCTTAGTTTGAGGTAGAATACTTCTGGTTCCTTGGTCAGGCAGTTGAACTATGTTTTGAGCTGCAAGATGAGTGGTGTTAGAGGTGTCAACACGCATTTTTGACGTTTTTGCAAAGATTAGGCTTTTTATCTATCCACAGTAATTGTGTTAAAAAGTGTTAACAAGGACGCGCATGGCCTTGTGACTAGACGCTGGTGGCATTAAGGACCTAATGCGCAGGGGGCATCTAGTCATTGTGACATGGCAGTACGGCGCTTGGCTAGCCAGAGAGGATCCGACGGCGTGTTTGGTCATGCCAGAGCGAGCATGTCTGATCAAAAGAATCCTCTCTAGATCCTTAGGCCTTGATTACTTCACCTAAAAATCAAAACAATTTCAAGATTATCCATCACATCGAATCTTGCGGCACATGCATAGAGCATTAAATATAGATAAAAACAAAAACTAGTTGCACAGTTTGTTTGTAAATCGCGAGACGAATCTTTTCAGCCTAATTACTCTATAATTAAAAATATTTATCAAATAAAAACGAAATTACTACAGTATAAAAATCCCAAAAATTTTCGGATCTAAGACTAGCGTCACGTGGCGTAGGAGTGAATCGGGTCTCTACCCTTGCTGGCCGGGCACGCATGCGTCCAGACACCGCTTTTTGGTGCGTCCAGTTATCTCTTAAGCATGAGGGGCCTACTGCCAATCATTGAGATTGCATGGTTGAGGTTCAAAGCAGGGGACACATGGATGGCATCCAATGACCAAATGCTAGGGACCGTGCATCTGATCGCCCCAAAATCAGTGTAGAGAGCGAGTTAGATCATCTTCAATGGTTTTGCAATTGAAATTTGCATTTGACTATAATTTGCCAAGAAGCTTAAATTAAGGTATCTAATGGTTTTACATTTGAGTTTTGCATTTTAGCAAAGTTGGCAAATGAGAGAGAAAACTTAGTATTTTTGCCAAACCCCGGACGACTTGGCAAACTGAAAGGTACAAATGGCTAGAGGGGGGTGAATAGCCTATTTAAAGTTTCTACAAACTTCACTAAGCAAGTGAGTTACTAAAACAAATGGTGAAGCAATTCTAGCACTAGCTCAACTAAGCTATGCAAGCCACCTATACAAACTAGTACAAGGATAATCACTAAAGCACAACAACTAGAGAAGGCTAGTTACACTCCTAAACAAGAAGACTAAACTAAACAAGCTAAACAACTAGCAAGATAAACAAGTAAGTAAAGGAGTGGAGAATGATTGTTATACCAACGTTGTAGAGTAGACACATATCCAACCAATCACTCACAATCACAAGAAAGACCTCGGCAAGAGATGACACAAGATTTTTTACCGAGGTTCACTTGCTTCCCGGCAAGCTACTCCTCGTTGTGGCGATACACCCACTTGATGGATCACGAGCTAATTGGCAATCCAAAGCCAAACCCTCAGCGGGTGCCGCACATCCACTCACAAGATGGGGATCCTCCAAGCCACGAGCAATCCACTAGAGTAGCAAATTGCGATCTCCCGCGAGGAAGGCTCAAGAACCCCTCACAAATCACTTGGTGAGGCTCGAAACAATCTCCAATCATGAGCTCAACACCACCGCTGCTCCAAGCCGTCTAGGGCATCGGGAAACACCCAAGAGTAACAAGAAATCCGCAGCAAACTCAAGAATCAAGTGCTACTAAAAGCAACTCTCAAAGCAATGCACTTGTATCTCACTCAATCTCACTAGAATGAGCAATCAAGCAAGGAGATGAGTGGAGGGAGTGTTCTCTAGCTCAAAGTATGCCTCAAGTATTCAAAAGTGCAAGAGAGAGCCTCCCAAAACCGGCCACCAACTATTTATAAGCCCCCTCAAAGAACTAGCCGTTGGCTGTTTTCACTGGGCTGAAAACGGGGGCACCGGACGCTACTAAGTGAGCACCGAACGCTCGACTCCCTGCATCCGATGCACTGGGGTTGGCCATGTGTCCTTCCTCGATTTCGCGTGTCAGATCCTAACGGTCACATGTGGATCACCGGACGCTCTGCAGGTCCACACCGGACGCGTCTGGTGCACACCGGACTCATGCGCAGAGAGTTCCGCAAACCTGCGGGTCACCGGACGCAAAGCACCGGTAGCGTCCGGTGCTCACCGGACCCATGCGCAGAGAGGGTCGCAAAACACAAGCACACCGGACGCTAACCACCGGACGCACTAGAGAGCGTCCGGTGCTCAACCCTAGCAGGGTCAAGCACACCAGACTCTGAGGCCAGGCTCCGGTGCCTCTGCACTTAGCGTCCGGTGAGTGTTTCTCAGTGAGAAAACACTCCCGCGACTTCTCCAAATTTCCCACCGGCGCAATAGAAAAAATACACTTATTTTTCTCAAAAGCGCCGAATGGGAGGAACCCACACCCCTCTCAACCCTAGGAACTCCACACCCCTCTCAACCCTAGGAACTCCACCTCCTTTGTAAAAGTGCTAACACCAACAAGTGTCCACCACCAAAGTGCATGTGTGTTAGCTTTTCACAAACATTTTCCGAAGGAGTTAAGTTAGCACTTTACTATATCCTAATGCATATGCTCAAGATGTGGACCTAGTAGCACTTGATTCGAGAGATAACCGTGATTTCTCCTCTTGATAGTCGGCTATCTATCCTAAACCCGGTCAATCACTTCTCTACTCATCTTAGACCGGCAAAAGTAAAACCCTATGTTTATACCTTTGCCTTGATAACTTTGCTCCTATTCTATCACCATAATCTTCACTTCATGCTTCATCCCTTTGTGATCATGTGGCCACCTTTCCATGCCACCATGCATCTTCATCACATGTGTTTCTATGCATAACTCAAATCACTTAAACACAAAGCATTAGCAACTTGGTGTCATTAATTACCAAAACCAAACTTGGGCTTTCAATCTCCCCCTTTTTGGTAATTGATGACAACCATAACAAAGATATTAAATGAAAACACAATGAACTTGAATTGCTTGTCCAAAGCAAATTAATCATGAGACAAGGTTGGACAAACATTTCAATTTCGGTTTTGGTAGTACTAGCTCCCCATACATATGTGCTTCCATGAGTTTGGTTCAAGTTTGCACATATGCATGAATTGGAAAATTTGGGAGATTTATTACTACCAAAAATGATGCTAAGGTATATAGAATGGACCTTTGAAGCGTGATACCAATTGGAGTTGCCAATATACCATCCTTAGCACCAATGTAGCTAGACATACATCAAAAACTCAATATACCTAGTGAGATCACATTATATGTCTAGATACCACATGAAAATAAAAATCTATGCTAGAGTTCAAAGCATCATTCAAGTTCTATTTCTAGCAAGCACCAATCATACAAGAGTAGGGAATTTAAACTTGCAATGCAACACCTCATTATGTTAATGCACATTCAAATGCAACAAATGGTTCATGAGCTTGCTCCCCCTATTTGTGTGCTCAAGTTTTAATTTAATTTTTCCAAAAGTTATCTCTCCCCCTTAAGCACTTTCTCCCCCTTTATGACTTTATCTTTGTTTCTCTCCCCCTTTGTCATCAATGACCACAAAGGTTCAAATTTTAGTGAGAATTAAGTCAATCAAAGTGAGGGTCAAATTATGGTTCAATCTAGATCACTTTCCTAAAACATGTAATTCGGTTTGATCCAAGGACAAGCTTTTTCACACCTCATGAAGTACAAGGGTTATCTTGACCATATTGAATTACACATCATAAGCTCATATTCTAGATTCAACACTAGGCTTGCAAGCTCACAAACATGTCATATGCTACCACTAGATCAATCAAACATAGAAACAATAGTGGTACCATACATACATCAAATCCTTTTGATTTTCAAGAATGAGCCTATTGTCATGCACACATGTCTATATGTTCTAATCATGTCCTTAGCAAGGTATGAATGCTATGTCAACCAACTTTACCTTGCTTTGTTCGAGGAGAGGCATGTCATATATAAATGTGGGGATGCACTCATCTCAAGTTGGAGAAGTCAAGTATGTTCAATTCATTCCTCAACTTGCAAAATCTCTTCTCATTAAGTGGCTTTGCGAAGATGTCGGCTAGTGGATCTTCGGTGCCAATGCTTTCAATGCTAATATCAGCCTTTTGTTGATGGTGCCTTATGAAATGGTGCCTTATGTCAATGTGCTTGGTTCTGAAATGTTGAACCGGATTTTGTGTCATTTTTATTGCACTCTCATTGTCACATAGCAAAGGCACATTCTTGAATTTGATTCCAAAGTCATTCAAGGTAGCTTTTATCCAAAGCAATTGTGCACAACAACTACCGGCACTAATGTATTCAGCCTCGGCAGTTGATAGTGCAACACTATTTTGTTTCTTTGATGACCATGAAACCATCCTAGCAATTGACAAGTGCCACTTGTGCTCATTCTATCAATCTTGCATCCACCATAGTCGGAGTCCGAAAATCGAATCAATTCAAAGTTAGACCCCTTGGGATACCATAATCCAACATCATGAGTGCCCTTAAGATACATCAATATCCTCTTGGTTGCCTTCAAGTGACATTCCCTTGGTGAAGCTTGGTATCTTGCACATTTGCACACACTAAACATTACATCCTGCCTTGATGCGGTGACATAGAGCAAACTTCCAATCATGGACCGGTATAGCTTTTGACATACCATGTTGCCACTTGCATCACTACCTAATTGATCATTTGTGCCCATAGGTGTGCTCATTGGTTTAGCTTCTTGCAACCCAAACTTCTTGATCTTGTCCTTGATGTACTTTCCTTGACTTACAAAAGTGCCATTCTTCATTTGCTTGATTTGAAAACCAAGAAAGTAACTAAGCTCTCCAATCATGGACATCTCAAACTCATTTGCCATCATTCTTCCAAACTCTTCACAAAAGTCTTGATTGGTTGATCCAAAGATGATATCATCAACATAGATTTGCAACACAAACAAGTCATTGCCTAGCTTCTTGGTGAAGAGGGTAGTGTCAACCTTTCCCATCTTGAACCCTTTAGAAAGAAGGAAATCTCTCAATCTCTAATACCATGCTCTAGGTGCTTGCTTCAAACCATACAATGCCTTATTGAGCTTGTACACATGGTTGGGTTTCTTGTCATCTTCAAAACCGGGAGGTTGTTCAACATAAATCAACTCATTTATGAATCCATTGAGAAATGCACTCTTCACATCCATTTGATAGAGCTTGATGTTGTGGGCACAAGGATAGACTAATAATATTCTAATTGCCTCCAATCTTGCAACCGGTGCATATGTTTCTCCAAAGTCAAGACCTTCAACTTGAGTGTAGCCTTGTGCTACTAATCTTGCTTTGTTTCTCACAACTACACCATATTGATCTTGCTTGTTTCTAAAGACCCACTTGGTACCAATCACATTGTAGTTCTTTGGCCTCTCAACAAGCTCCCATACTTGATTTCTTGTGAAGTTGTTCAATTCTTCATGCATGGCATTTACCCAATCGGAATCCTTCAATGCATCTTCTATCTTCTTTGGTTCCTCAAATGAGACAAATGAGTAGTGCTCACAAAAGGATGCTAGCCTTGATCTTGTTTGCACACCACTTTGAATACCACCAATGACTTGATCCAATGGATGATCTCTTGCTATGCTTGTAGGTTGGAGTATTGGGAGTTGATTGCTTCCACTAGCTTGATTTTGATTTTGATCATCATCATGAGAGCCACTAGTACTTGTTTGATTTGTATCAATTTGCACTTCTTGATTGATCATGTGAATATTACTATCATCATCAACTTGCCTTGGCCTTATGTCACCTACATCCATGTTTTTCATTGCATTTGCCAATTGATCTCCCCTCACATCATCAAGATTTTGAGCTTCATTTTGAGATCCCTCGGTTTCATCAAACTCAACATCATGGACTTCTTCCAATGTGCCACTTGCCAAGTTCCATACTCTATATGCCTTGCTTGTGGTGGAATAACCAAGTAAGAACCCTTCATCACATTTCTTCTCAAATTTGCTCAATCTAGTGCCTTTCTTGAGAATGTAGCATTTGGAACCAAACACTCTAAAGTATGCAATGTTGGGCTTTCTTCCATTCAATCGCTCATATGGTGTCTTCCCAAGCTTCCCATGGCAATAGAGACGGTTGCTACAATAGCAAGCCGTGTTGATAGCTTCACTCCAAAATGAATGGCTAACATTGTATTCACTAAGCATTAATCTAGCCATATCAATCAAGGTTCTATTTTTCCTTTCAACTACACCATTGGATTGAGGAGTGTATGTTGGAGAGAATTGATGTCCAATGCCAAGATCGTCACATAATTCCTCAATTCTTGTGTTCTTGAATTCACTACCATTGTCACTTCTAACCTTCTTGATAGTGGTTTCAAACTCATTTTGCACCCTCTTGACAAAAGACTTGAATAGATCACAAACATCACTCTTGTCATAGAGGAAGAACACCCAAGTGTATCTAGTGTAGTCATCAACTATCACAAAGCCATACTTGTCACCACCAATGCTAGTGTATGTTGTTGGCCCAAATAAATCCATATGCAATAGCTCAAATGCCTTTGATGTGCTCATTTCACTTTTCTTAGGATGTGCATTTCCAACTTGCTTTCTGGCTTGACAAGCACTACATGGTTTATCTTTCTCAAAGGTGACATCCTTCAAGCCTCTAACTAAGTCATGCCTCAAAAGTTTGTTCAATTGTTTCATTCCAACATGACCAAGCCTTCTATGCCACAACCAACCCAAACTTGATTTGCTAATTAGGCATGATGTCAATTGAGTGTCACTATCATTGAAATCAACCAAGTATAAGCTACCATGCCTAAATCCTTTGAATATCAAGTTTGATCCATCAACACTAACAACCTCAACATCATCACTTCCAACGATCCACTTCAAACCAACGTCACAAAGTTGTGCAATTGACAAGAGATTGAAATCTAGGCTCTCAACTAGCAACACATTTGATATGCTCATGTCATTTGAGATAGAAATTTTACCCTATGTTTATACCTTTGTCTTAATAACTTTGCTCCTCGTCTATCACCATAATCTTCACTTCATGCTTCATCCCTTTGTGATCAAGTGGTCACCTTTCCATGCCACCATGCATCTTCATCACATGTGTTGCTATGCCTAACTCAAATTACTTAAACACAAAGCATTAGCAACTTGGTGTCATTAATTACCAAAACCAAACTTGGGCTTTCACAAACGCAATCGGGCGCACATCCCGCATGAGTACCGGTCTCCCGCGCGAGTCCTGGTCTCTTGCTGATCATCATTGGCGACGTGACACACAGATAATAGCAAGCGACATGTTTCTACGTGTGACGTGCTTTTCCTCCACCGGCAGAAATATATAAATTGCTGCTGCCTGTTGCTCATTGCCTGATTGGTCGAAGTTCTTGTACGCAAACATTCTACTGTGATAGAAGAGATGTGGCGGCGACAGACTCACGGGAAAGAAAGGCGCGCGGAGAGAAAGGCGTGTGGAAAGAAAAATTGGCAGCCAAAAATCATGAGTGGGTCCACAATTAGGTAAATACCAAGTCAATTTGCCAAAACCCTTGGAGATGATCTATTTTTAGACTTTGCATTTGGTTTTATGAGTTGGCAAACAACAACAAATGCCAAGTCAATTTGCCAAATCCCTTGGAGATGCTCTTAATGGCTCTATTTGTTTGGGCCCTCTATAAATACATATTTCCTGACTCTTGCTCATTGTCTTAGCCATTTCTCTTGAGAATACATCCTATTGAGCTCTATCACATATTTCTAAATTGATTTATCATTTGGTGAGATTTGACAGCATCCAAGTGCATTGCTTTGACTGTTTGCCTCTATGGCACATGGTGATTGTGTTTCGCTAGCTATGTGATTCGCATGATTCTGCTTACACCAAGATGACTTGGTGCAATGAGCATCATTGACCGAAGGGTGGTGTTTGTCTCCAGCTCTGATCGTGCTGATTGTGATGGGTTCTTAAGCCTTCCCCAAGGGAGGTCACATAAGGCAACACTAGTGGATTACCTGTGGCTTGTGGATCTCTATCTTGTGTTGGCTGTGCGGCACCCGATTGCGGGTTAGGCGTCCGAGGCCTATTTGCGCATAAACCTCCAAGTGGGTGAATCGTTATAAAGGTGATTTGCTTGTCGGCAAGCAAGTGAACATATGGAAGAAAAATCATTATGTCATCTTGATTTCAAGGAGTTCATTGGTATTCATTGTATTCGATTGATTGATCATCACTTGCCACGGTGATATAACCCCCTACCTATATTGTGTATTCACTTTCTAGTGTTGCTAAGCTCTTTTGTGTATTTAATTAGTTTGAGAGCTAGCTTGTTTGTTGAGGAGTCTGGTTAGTGAGACTCTTTAGTATAGTCTTTGAGAGGTCCCTAATTTAGCTTTTAGTGTCTTAGTCATTGCTTATTACCAAGAGATCATTGATAACTAGAATTGTTGATTGGTGGCTTTTGTTTTGGTAGAGCTAGTGCATTTTTGTAGAGCTAGTGCAAAACTTGCTTTATGCCATTTAGTTGTCTAACCACTTGGCATAGTGTTGTTGTAGAAATTTTTATAGGGCATTCATCATCATCTAGCCATTTATTAGGACCCTTCAAGGGGGCACCTGGCACCTATGGGCCCATGAATCCATGGCATAGTCCATCTCAACCCTACGTTATGAACCAAGTTCAAAGCATGGTGATGACTGATATTTGGAGACGGTGGAGATCACTAGCCAAATTTGATGGCATTTGGCCTTTGTGGTAGGTCGGTCGACATAGGAAAGCGGTTCGTCGACCTGCTTCCTACACCATTCGGCCCCATCTTTTTGCAGCCAAGTTGGTCCACTCCCTAGGGTCACAATTCTACATGCGTAAGTGACAAATAAATGTGTTGCCTTGTGGCCCTTTAGATCCATTTTCTGGATAAATCAACCTACATACAAATATTTAGCAAGACTCGTGGAATTCGATAGATTCAAACCTCTAAACCTATGTTGTTGATTGAAAATGATGGTTAAACATAAGTATAAATGCCCATTAAAAATGACGGTTTATTGTTGACGTTAGTGACCATCACCAGCATGTCGAAAATGACGATTAAAGGCTAATGCTCGTTTTGCTCAAAGCTCATCCGCCTTCCTTGGGTCTCCATCAACCTATTTCAAGCTCTGGCATTAAGCTTCTACTATATTTTGTGGTTGTCGGAGACGCTCTTCTATGAAGGAGATGGACACCCATGTATACCTAAGCTCACAGTAGCGAGGCCCTTCCACCCTAGCTTCTCGCAGGTTCCCAGCAACCTGGGCCACCAAGTGAGCTCTATCACCTTGATAGTATTGTTGTCGAGATTTTGGAGTTCTTGTTTCTCAATCAGCTTACCAGGTGATCTTGTATAGCGACTTTCTGTTAATTAATATATATGAGTAAAAAAAAAGCCAAACCTAATGGCTCATAGGGTCCATTTTCTTTACAATGTATAGAATTTAGATTACCAATGTGTGTTGTGTAACAGAGGTAGACAGTAGGTGGTGACAACTTTGTATGTCCTTAATCCTCTACACTTCGGTACCTAGGAGAGCTTCATGTTGGAGCGTCCTAGCTAATACTAGTTCAAAGTGGGAGCCCGAAGTAATCCCTGAGTTCTTATCAAAGACAGTTCTATCTCATAGCCATCCTCTCTACCCACATATATCGTTGATGTTGTTGTCTTGGACAAAGTTAGAACCATAGGTAAACACCAATGTCCCGTGTGGATTTTCGATAAAACCATAGAATGCCCCCAGGTAAAAACTATAACTATATACTTGCGAACTAATGTATGGTCCACTAGTAGAGAAAAGCTCTACGCTAGCAGTGGAGCATAATTTTAACAGGCGGTTTCATTTAAAGAACGAGGGTGGAAAGATATCGGCTTGCCCGACTCAAAAATCGCCTGTGAAAATCAATTTTCAATTGTGGTTTTTCTAAGAAAACCACTAGTAGAAATAGTGCATTTTCATTGGTGGTTTCTTAAAAGAACCGCCACTAAATATTGATTTTCACAGGTAGTTTCCTAACAAAACCGCCTGTAGAAATCATATATTTCTACAAATTGCTTGTACAAATAATTTAAAATTGAATTTTTTGAGCTTTTTAGGTGACCTCGTTCGAAAACCGCCAAAATGAAAGTTGTAGATCTCCAAAGTTGTGAAACTTTGTAGTTGATAATTTTTTCATTTAAAATCATCTGCTCATCTAAAACTATGTTTGAATTTCTCAAATTTGAAATTCAAAATTTGTAAATAACCTCGGATGGAGAAACTATCAATATAAAAGTTGTAGATCTTCAAAAGTTATGAAACTTTGGAGTTGACAACTTTTTCATTTGAATCTGTTTAGGGCCTCAAACAATCAATGTATGTTCGGTTTAGGATAATATGTGGAAAACTAAACTATAATATAGACACAATTGAATGATCGGTGAAGTGGTAGAGGAGGTTACGTGCGTGGGCGAAGTCTTTGGTTCGAATCCCATGGGCTATGTAGCACGCATTTTTACACAATAATATTCACGACTACAACTTAACTAAGAAAAAATGCATGTGATTAGCCAATGGGCTTTCTTGGGATTAAAATCTTTTTTTTCTTATATTTAAAAGATGATTTCATATTTTCTAGAAAAATATTTCCACTGGCGTTAACTAAGAGAACTGTCTGTGGAAATCTATTTTTACTGGCGGTTGACTCCGTCTGTAAAAATAAGTTTTCACAAACAGCCTGTAAAAATAGTTTTCACATGCGGTTATCAGTTAGCTTCTAGTGGAAAGATTTATTTCTACTAGCCCTTAGCTCTGGCGGTTATGGAAAACTTCTGTAGAAATGTGTTTATAACGGCCACTATATATTGAGGTCCTATGCTATTATGAGTCATATGCATATAAGGTGTTACACACTTAACTAGTACATAATTCCCCTATTGATGATTCAACGAAACTTGTTTTTGTGAATTTCACTTGAATGCTCCATGTCTTAAAATATATACCTTAGAGTTTAATTAATTATTTAAGGTGTTGCTATTTATGTGAATACTAAAGTTAATCATTGTTCAGTTATTAGGACCTGTTTGGAACGTGGAAAAATTTTTCTAGTCCCACGTTTTTCTCAACTATTCCTGTAAAAGTTTTATGTTTCCAGCATGCTCTTAAGGTTAGGTCAATCTGCCCTATAAGCCCTTGGGACCTTGTTGGCTAATAAATTGTCAGCTTATGAAACGTACTATTAAATGATCACCTACGTACGTGCAGCATCCAAAGGAGCCTTATAACTAAGGACACCTACAATAGTTAGAGTTGGTAACTAGCTTTAAAGTTACTTCTACTAACTTTTAACACAATGAATTAACGTTTGGAGCTAGGATCTAAAGGAGCCTTGTTTAAAACGCCACGTTTGGAGCAGACGAAGAACCCATGTTTACACGAATCCCTTTGGTATCAGAGATGCTATATATCCAGCGGACTGGCGTGGCGCCCAATCGGCCACGCCGCGTTGCTAGCTGCCAATCCCTCCACCGTGTTGTCTTGTGTCGCCGATTTTCTTTCCTCACGAGAAATCCAAATGAATTATCACAAGGGATGAAGTGGCTGGATAAGTCTCGGAATATTTGAGGAAACGCCGTGATTGGCGACGTGGTGCTCATCCCATTGCTCGAGATGACCCACACTAAGACGAATCTAGCTCCCGACGCTGATTGGGTGTCGGGCCCCGGCTGCGGTGGAGAAGCATTGAGAGGCACCATATAAAGGCGGAAGCGCGTAGGTTGCGCAAACGCGCGCGGCTAGGAGCAGCTCCTGAGCAGCTACCCAGCGGGCCACCGAGTTAATTTAGCTTACTCCATATACACACTGCTACTAAGATTGCTACTAGCTAGCATGGCGGCAAGTTCATGGTCGTCGTCTTCATCCTGCACATCGTCGTTCGGGTCCCTCGACGACGATGTCGTCTGCGTCATCAAGTCGGATTCCGTGGCTGCCGCAGCCGTTGCGGAGGGAAGCGTCAAGTTCCTGTGCAGCTACGGTGGTAGGATCCTGCCCCGCCACACCGATGGCACGCTGCGCTACGTCGGCGGCGACAATCGAGTTCTCTCCGTCGACCGACCCCTCCGGTTTTACGGTGCATAATATTTCTGCCGACCAATCTATACACAAGTCCATCCCCTGAATTCAATCCTTTAATTTCTCTGACTTCATTTGGGTTACCTGATCGTGTCTGTCGGCAGACTTGCAGCGGAAGATGAGGGAATTGTGCGGCTGGGAAGCGTACCTGCGGTGCCAGCTACCGACGGAGGACCTGGACGCGCTCATCTCCGTGACGTGCGACGACGACCTCGCCAACCTGCTCCAGGAGTACGACGAGGCCAGCAAGGACCGTCTCCAGTCGCTCAAAATCCGGGCGTTCCTGTTCCCGAGGACGCCGGCGCCTGCGTCCTCCATACCGCGTAGTAGCCCGCCGTCGTCCCCGTCGTCGCATTCCAGACCGTCACCGAGTGCTCACCTCCACAGGCGAAACACTTCCCGGGCGCCCGCAGCCGGCGTCTCGCTGACGTGCGCGCCGCGGTGGTGGGCAGCGCCCCGGGCCTCTCGCCAGGCACAAGCGCACCAGTCGCAGAACTACGACCTGCGTAGCCTTGACGAGGAGCGGTCGCACCCGCACCGGTACCTTGTCCAAAATGGCAGGCACTTGCAATAACGTGACATGAGCAGCTCCTCCGGACCATGGGATGAGCAGATCGGAGTGTAATACAGTGTACAGTGCGCGCGCGTGATGCCTGATGCGTGCGCACCGTGCACGCAACGTCTGACATGTACTACCATGCTGATCCTGTGCACGTCCATGTGTTATCATCCACTGGTGTACTAGATCGCTTTGTTTTTTTTGCAACATGAAAATGTTATGGAGGATATGGGGAACCTACAAAAAAGGCAACGGCGATAAGGTAAAAAAATGCAATGGCGATAAGGCTCCTAGAGTGGAGCACAGCGTCGGGTGTCATCTACTCGGACCTACCGTACGTCCGCATGACGGAAGCCGTTGCGTGCTTGTCTTTTTCGACGATTGGACTTGTGCTTGCACGGCTGCGGGCAAACTTGGTGCAGGCAGCAGGCAAATCCAGATTCCCTTTCCCTGGTTGAGGCGCGAGGACCTTCTTTTTTCTTTTGTCGCAGACATGGAGTGTGGGTCCGGTCGTAGCTGGCCACGTCGCACCTGTGGCGTCCCTGGAGCTGTGGCCACAAATTCGCTGTGGCGACAATATCGATCGTCTTGCGTTATAATTGCTTCATCGAGTGAGAAAAGTAGTGATAAAGTACCTTTTAAGAGTTCCCACAACTTGATCTGAAACCCCGCAATCGCAGCACCATATCTTCTCTGGTTATCAACCGACTTTGTATGGTTGACCTCGCTAAGAAGACTAAGTCTTTTTCCTACGAATCGAAGATCACAAGCAAAAATAAGAAAAAATGCAATCAATTTGTAAATGAATGATTAATCTCACGAGTTGGGGTCTCACAAACTGATAAAACGGCGAAACTGTTCTTGACAGAATAATCTAAGCAAAACTCAAAACCTAACGAGAGTGGCGGTGGCTCGATATAAAGGCTAAGGGTCGTCGCCACCCCTGGACACGCCCCCTAACAAGCTCAACAACGATACATGGCCCAATGAAACAAAAACGGTGACGCGGCACCGACGCTGACTTGTTTTGATGTTTCTCGATGACTTATAAGGAATTCGGACCTCAAACCAACACTATTGGTTTCCTTATGAAATTATTTTCGAACTATGGTTGAACGTCAAAAATGGAGTCAAGATGCATCTTGGGCGTCCGTTTTACTCATCGCGGGTCCTAAACTCCGAAATAGGCTCGAAGACGGCTCAGTTTGAATCTTCTCCTTGACTTGGGCGCCCTTGCTAGTCATCCATGCTTCCAAGCCATCTCTTTTGCATCACCTGGTCGTCTCCATGATTCCTAAGTACAATATAATTATTAGATAGTAATCTATTCTCAAAATTATAAAGACTTCCTTAGAAACGAGCTCACCTATCAATTTAATTATTGTACGTGAGCTCTTGTGATTAGACCTTGAATATACAGCGGAGGATCCTCTTGTGGATCCGAAGAAGTGATATCCTTATCAGTCTATAGTTAGACAATAATTACCAAATACAAACAAAAATACTACAGTAGCTAAACCTAAAAAATGTCACGAACTAAACAAGGCCTAACATCTTTGGTAAAATTAAAATGGACACATCTCTCCACCACTCCTAACCCTGACGTAATATTTTGCAACTCCACAAAAGACACCCTCCGTGTGGAAAAATATGTGTACTTCTGTGGTAGGCAATCCTCCAAGCATTACGGCCTTGTTTAGTGGTAAAAAGTTTTTGAATTTTCATACTGTAGCACGTTGTTTGTATTTGATAATTATTGTCCAACTATAAATTAACTATGTTTAAAAGATTCGTCACGTAAATTACAGATAACTGTACAATTAGTTTTTATTTTCATTTTTATTTAGTGCTCAATACATGTGCTACAAGATTTAATGTGACGGGAAATCTTAAGAAGTTTTTAAATTTTAGAGTGAACTAAACAAGACCTGGTTTTCCTAGGTCTTTCTTCTTTATCGCACCCGCCTCATCGTGAACCCATCGGTCGTCGTTTCCTCTATAGGAGCCTCCTGCTCGACCTCCTCCACTGCGCCTATCACACTAGTACATTGGCACACTATACAGACGGTTGGTAACATATTTCTATAGGCATTTTTCGGATCCGCCTGCGCTGGAGGCCAGTAGAAATCATCCATTTCCACATGCGGTCGCTTGAGAGCCGCCGGTAGAAACCTTTTACATAGGCGGCTCTCTTAGGGAACCGCCTGTGTAAATGTTCATTTACACAGACGGTTCCATAAGAGAGCCGCCTGTGTAAACCTATTAAAATATATATTATTTATTTATTTTTTAATTTATCTATTTATTTATTTATTATTTTATTGTTATTATTTAAATATATTGATATTGGTTGGTCTTCTAACATAGCAACATGTAATTTAAATACTTCATCTCGTACATACATTTGTATACATCAAAGTTTGGTGCTCAAAGACATAAAGTTAATTACGAGACTATATCCATCATCACACATCATATATATATACATCAAAGTTTGTTTCTGTCCTCTAATAACCCTCTTTAGTAAGTTTGAGCTTACTAATCTCTGTTAGCACTCGGAACTCTGCCCTGGGTAATTGGCTTTCATCATCATGATATTTGCCTTCACGTGGAATGACATGCTTCATGATGAACGAGCAGATGTCCTCAACTATGTTGTCTAAAGCACGTTCGTCCATGCGCTCCGCCGTCCCTTGCTTATATACCTGCAAAGAAAGTTTATAAACATTATATATTTTATGACTTCCAACTTTAATAGACTATTACTTATATTACCTTGTCAGGGTTCCTTGCATATCGTCCGTTTTCTCTCATGTTCTCGCACACGTAGTAGCCACAGAGGACAGATAACGGTGGTTGCTTCATGCACTGTATAACAGAAGAGTGGTTATTTAATTTTAGTTGCAACTATGGTCGTATATGTATGATTTGTATTCATAATAGTAATTTTTTATACGTACCGGCCAGTTATGTATAACCTCCAATGGTTGCCCTGGTCTCTTGGACTCGCACTTTCCATGATTTATCTTATAGAACCTGTATGCCATATGATCTCAAATAGAATCACCATGTTATTGGCAAATTCTCACTATGCTTAAGTATGCATGAATAGCTTGACTTACAGCTATAGCAGTTTGATGAATGGAGCATAGCTTTCTTTCGGGTAATCTGCGGAGTCTAGTACCAACACCCTTCCCTCCTTGGGATAAATGATGAAGCATATCCAGTGCCTCCTGCTCGAATTAAATCCATGATGCATTTATGCATTGGAGTAATTTAGATAGATATTTGTAAACTCACACTTACCCAAAGTGGTACGGGCCACCACCGCTTTCCTGTCTTGAAACTTTATTAGTGAATTTTCAATGTAGAAGGCGTATTTGGCTTCAAAATCAAGTTTCAACTTTCAGAGTTTCTCATCCCGTTCTGCACCTTCCAAACCCTGTACCTCTGTGCTGTCATTCCCGATCCGGAATGTATGCCGATCTTCGGCTATATCTATTGGGCAGAGATAGGCATTCCTTTCTTCGGCACAATAATTAAGGTCCGAACCAAAATACAAATCTTGTTGATCATATAACATTCTGCAAGATAGAAGCATGTCAGATATTGAAAATTGATTCAACTACAATGTGTGTAACTATGTAACACTTACAATGCAAATGCCGTTACGATCTGTACATCTAGCATCTCGTGGTTGATCTGTACATGTAGCATCTCGTGGTTCATCAGTGCCCACATGTCATCAAAATTGAGCATGCATTTGTCAGTACTCTGGCTGAGAAATGATATTTGTGGTATTCGCATGCTTATGGTGTCGATGCCAGCAGAAGAGGCTCTCATGTACCAGTCATGAAACCTTTTTATACCACTTGGTTTCTTCATAAGTTTGGTCCGACTGAGTAGAGGCTTTCCCGACACGTACTTTTTGGGGATAGTCTTGTAGTCTTCTATAGTTGGCACCTTGAAATTGACAGAAGTTATGACCTTAGGCGCCGGCACCTCTGACTTTGCTAGCTCAGAAATCTCATGCTCTTGTATTGTGCGTTTCGAAGCAATGCCTGACAAAAATCTCACTTGCCCAGCTGATTTTTTCTTTGGCTCGAATGGTGAAATCAACTTAGGTATCGGAAATACTTTCTTCTTTGGCACCTTTGGTGGCTCACTTATTGGTTCTGGATCTTTGAGTTGTGGGGAAGTGGTGGAATCGAATGGTGGTGGAGATTGTGTTGACTATGGGGTAGAAAGATCATGGAGAGGAGATGGTTGATGGACAGGGAAAACATGGAGAGGTGATTCTGGTGGGTCAGGAAGAGACTGGGGAGGTGAAGGCGGTGGGTTTGGAAGAGGATCGACATGAGCTGACGACTCCTGGGTTAGTGGCATCTCTTGAGAGGGTGGTGGTGGCTCCCTTAGTTGCACGTCACTCCGAGGCCAAAGGATGAAATTGTTTATCGCCTGTCCCAGTTTCACAATGTCCTCGGGACCAGGGATGTCTAGAATCTTGTCCTCATATCCTTGGACCACGGTTGATACCTCTACTCTGTAGTAGTCTTTAGGGATGTCAGCACCATGGTATTTAGGTCATCCTGGGATCGCTTTGCCCGTGGCTACTTCCCTTGTACGATGATTGTTAATCCCATATCTTATGACAAGGGAGCAAGTTGTAGAAGTAACAATGTCGTCAACTGAATAGTGATCCTTGTTTGCCGTAGATGCGACACTGCTTGGAATGATTATTTCACTTGATGCCACCAACGGTTGCGACACCACTGGGACTAGCTGCATTTGGGGAGCTTGAGTGCTCATTTGGGTAGCTGTATTTGACATGGCACTCGCTAGTTTCTGCATCAACTCAGGAGGAGGATTTTCTAGCAACTTCCCCATCATCTCTTGGAAGTCTTTCTTAGCCTCTTCCTAAAAATAATTTGCCATTTGTTCCTTGTACCGATCACGTTTCTTATACTCATTTGCCCATTGAGGGCCGAATCCATCCTTCCATCCTTCTTTGGATGAGATGCCTCGAACACGGCCAGGATGCTTGGGGTTACCAAGGCCAACACTAAGGATGTCCCTCTCCCTTCGTGGCATAAACTTGCCTTCCTGCTGCATGCCTGCCACAGCAAAGATGCTCTTCATTGCTTCATCAAGCATTGGGTCTTCAAAGGACACACCCGTCTCGGTTTCCTTTGGTTTCCGAGCACGGATCCAATTCGTGGACCTTTCACCGACTTGCTCGGACAGCACTGGCAACCCTACTGCCTTCTTCACAGCCTCTTCTTGCCTCTATTTAGGAACTTGGTGCCGGTAACCACCTGTGCCTAGATGGTGGTGGTACTTGTTCCTCTTTGCGAGCTGGGAGTTGGCTTCGCTCCGAGCTAAGAAGTTAGGGTCATTCCTCTGCTCTAGAAAAACAGCTCACTGCCCTTTAGTAATATTGTATTTGGATGTCGCATCCATCCCTGTCTTTGCATACTTGACATTCATCTCCGACCTCCAATTTCGGAAACTAACCGCACATTGCTTCATTGTATATGCCTTCACTAAATCTTCTCGCACATTCCTAGGAAACTGGAACCTGGTCTTAATCTTATCCCAAATTTTGATCTTGTGATTATTCGACACACCGACCCAGTTTTTAACTGTGATATCAAGAAAGTCCCTCACACAGAAACCAATTGCGTTCCTGTATTTGGGTAGGGCCTCCTCTGGAGCTAGGGGCTGTCCGCTAGGACTCACATCTGTGATGGCATATGTGTCATCTGGAAATTGGTTCAACCCTCTCTCGCCTCGTTTCAAACCATGTCGCTTCATTTTCCTAGGCTGACATGGCCTCTCAGGGCTCGTCGTTGCGGTCGTCGGTTCCGGTGCGTCTTCGTGTGCCACTTCCTCCTGAGACATTATCTCTCTAAACTGAGACATTGCCTCCTGAGTATAGACATGTGAATCATGGGCGTGTTTATATGTAGAAACTATGAATAGAAATCATTTAATTACATGAAATCGTGAATGTCTCTAATTTACCTCATCGGCTTCTGGATTGTAATCTGGTCACGTGCCAATTCACGACGAGTCTTCCTCACTTCTAGAGGCTCCATGTCGTCGCTAGCTTCTTGTTCATAGCACGAACCTGATGCTTTGCCCATTTCTACTTGTTTCGTGACCTCACGAGCTTGTTCCATAGGGTCAGATGACCCTTCTACTTGCTCCGTTGGTTGGGACTGCAGTGCTTCGTCCTTGTGCGGAGAACTCATCGCAGAAATCTATGTAATTTATGCATAAAATTAAATTTATGTATCCTGGGGTAGATACACTAATATATCAGCCACTAACATATAAACTAATATATATACTAACATATATTATAAAGCATATACTAGCATATATTATAAAGCATACACTAACATATATAATAAAGCATAAAATTAAATTTACATATTCAATTTACATACACTAATTAATAATATAATAAATAATAATATAATTAATTATGTTAGCATTATGTAATTAATAATAATTATTATTTATATACAAAGAGATAAAAAGACATAATAATTAATTTAATAATAATAATAATAATATTTATTGATTTCCATATATACATACATCATACATAAAAAGATAGGCACAAATTAATTAAATACATGCATATAATATTTACATACAAAGGATTAAAGACATAATAATTAATTAAATTATGTTAGCATTATATATAAAGGCACAAATTCTCACTTCTCCCTCACTGGGAATATATATTATTAATAATATAATTAATAATAATATAATTAATAATAACTCTTATTTATATACAAAGAGATAAAAAAGACATAATAATTAATTAAATATTAATAATAATATTTATTGATTTCTATATATACATACATCATATCATACATATATGAGTAATTGAAATTAAAAAAAGAAAAAAAACTCAATTCTCGCTCACTTCTCCCGGCCGGCTTTGAGCCAGCCCAACACGTCCCCTCTGACAAGTGGGGCCCCTGTGTCGGGGTCGTCCCCTACCTTGGGCCGCCGCTAGGCTGGCCGCCTCTCTCCTCCACGATCGGCCGCCACCACCGCAACACCCTAGCCGCTGCGCCGCCATTCGCACCCCCGCACCGCCGCCATTCGCACCCGCCGCAGCAGCGCCCGCCAAACCCAAACCGCCGCGTCGCACACAAAGCCGCCGCTGCCGCACATAAAACCGCCGCCGCCGATGGAGGGACGTCTTACCACGTGAGGCGTTGAAGGGCTCGGCGTAGACAAACGAAGACGACGCGTCGGACGGCGGCGCCTCTCCGATGACCTCGGTACGGCGGAGACGAAGACGACGGCGTGTTTTGAAAAACTAGCCCACCTTGTGACTTTGATAAATTTCAGTGCTCTTCCAGTGTTATATACGCGGCCATTTCTACTGGCGGGTGGTATTGACCACCGCCTGTAGAAAGCATTTCTATAGGCGGTGGTCAATGCCAACCGCATGTAGAAATGCATTTCTACAGGCGGCTGGCTATGTGAACCGCCTGTAGAAATGCATTTCTACAGGCGGTTGGCTATGTGCGCCGCCAGTAGAAATGATTTTCAATTAGTTTTTAAATTATTTTGCAGAATTATTTTAAAAGCTTCAAAAATTCATATCTTATCAAATATTGGTCCAAATATAGTGAAAAAAAAGTTTATTGTGTTTCTATTAAATAGATCTACATGTTAAAAATGTTAAATGCCATGTTTGAGATACTTTTATATGTAGCTCTATTGAAAATGATTTAAATTTAGTATTGACCCCATATCTTGTTTAATACATAAATAATTCTAGGAATACCAGAAAAATGTAAATCCAAATTTGTTAGCTTTACTGTAGTGTGTAAATGCTATGAAAAATATATTCCTTTGTGCAATTTATCGTTGACAATATAAATGTGAGGAACCCATATGTTTGAGAATAGTTCGGTGGAATGACTCTTATACGTTTGTGAAGCATGTATGTTATGCCTATCTCCAAATATCTTGAAATTTTTTGGCAAGATTCTACACTCAAATGATAACCCCACACAAGATCTTAGCACTTTCCGGTCATGCAAGCAATTATTACATTTTTCTTTGTGCTAAATGAGATGAAAAATGGTGGACTACACCTAGATCCCACTAGGTTTTTCCACCAACCACAAGGAAGTTTTATTTCCTATGGTATATAAGACCATGTGGAGAAGTTTGGCACCATTTGGAGTCATTTCAGGGGTAGACTTAGTTCAAGCGCGAATTAGTGGGTGACTGTTGATATTTGGTAACGCAATTAGAAAATGATCCGCAAGCGCACGGATACCGGTGAGCATTTCACCCGGGAGGTTATCCAGAGTTATCGTATTTATATTTTTACCACTGGGAGAAAGGGTGCATCTGACTAACCAAATCTATTGCGACTATCCCTTTAGGCTACAAAGAATGTCTCTCGATGTGAGTGATATATAGAGAAGACTGCAACCTTAGTCTCGTTCTAACCTTGGTAAGGATGATCTACTGTTCTATTGGGGAGGCTCACGGAATCTAGACAACACAAAGGATGTTCGACCCGCACCTATAAACCTACCCGTCCTACTAACGAGATGTGATCTGCAAAGGTAACTCGGAAATGTCACGTTCCTCGCTACTACCACGGTCCAGCTAGTCAGGGGATATCTATGAGTACCCTAGCCTAAACACCACGTTTACGCTAACAAGTGATTACTCTAATACTCAACCGGAAGAGGATTAAAGTAAACTCATAAACCAAAGAACAATAAAACAAGAACTTACTAGTATTAGAAGTCAAATTACTGAAGAATCTTAGAAGCAAGCCTCGGGTTAGGAGACTTGATCCCGCAGGTACAACTCGGAGTAGACACCGACAGGCCGGCCTTCCTCCGATCCACACCTCCACTCTATCTCTCTCAATCTAGTAGAAACTAGAAGATCTATTTCTACTTTACATTGGTTGCTAAGCCTAAAAAGAAATATTATTTAGAGAAGAGGTTTTCCTTCGAGGGCACCCCTCAATCTCTATGATAATTTCTTGTCTCCTCCAGGGGCCAGAGGGGGTCTCCTTATATAGTCCTCCCCTTCTATGCGTTTTTGGGTCGATAGGCGAGGTGGTACTATGTTATTCTGGATCCAATAGGTCGGTGGAACGTCGTGTGCGAAGAGAGTCCGGAACGGAGTCCAGAGGGGGGCGGGCGCCCAGGTCCTCAGGGCGGGCGCCCTGGGCCTGGCCCCTTTCGGCCTCCGCTTCCTTCCCGTTGCTTCTGGAGTCTTCTAGATGGTAGAAAATTGCACGGTGCGTTGATATCTCTATGTAATCCTGACATGTGGGCCTTTCTTCCTTATTTCCTGATAACCCCCTGCAGAAATAGACAAACACCAAAACTCGTGGAATTCTGTCAGATAAAACCCTAAGTCTAGATGTTGATTTCATTTGGATCCTTTTCTTTGTTTATTTGATAATTAAATTTGATACTTAAGGACCGTCAACAAACTCCCCAAGCTTACCTCTTGCTCGTCTCTGAGCAAGGATGAACTCAAGAGTTTCTGCAGTGGTTTCGTGCCTTAAAAGTACACACGCATTCAAGCAAGATCTCATCTCTGAGTTAGAATAAACTGTTAAGACTTAAAACTTACTCATTTTACCTTTCACCATGGGGCTTGTAACGTCACTTGTGTCTTGAGCAGTTAAAAGATAGAACGGTCAAGTCAAGCACCATGTTTCTTGTTCTTTGATCAACTATAGCTCTGGAGTTTTTACAGATTTTCAAATAAAACTCAGAGATTCCTTGTATAATTCTCTCTAGTCTCTCTTTTGTGGTATTTCTGGATCCTTACCAAGGCAGTAATGGGATATGCCTTCTCTCACAGTATGTGGTATTTTTGTTATGAGGCATAGTGATATTGCCTTCTCTCTCACTCTACTCTAATAAAGTTCTGATATCTGGAGCTCATAGGTGGGAGACAACTAATACATACTTACAAGACATTTATTGCATAGTCAAACCATGGATCCAGAGAAACAAATCAATAAGTCAAATCAAGATGTGCATGTGTGGCGAGTGAATGGTGTATGGTGATGATGGAGATAACAATGGTGAAAGTCTAATTCTACTTTTGCTCTTTTAAGGGATACGTACCTTTCTTGCACTTAGAAGCTTTTTGGGGAGAATGAGATGCTCTATATTTTCTCTCTTTTTTTTCTCAGGTGGGTAGCTTTGTACCCCTAATTCTACTGTCGGACACTTGTCCATTTTTACCTCTCGTCTCACTTTTTCTTTTCTTCGAGGTTCCGGGCACTTGCCCCTTTTTATTTCCTCGTATATTATTTATATTTTTTTCTTCTTTTTTTTTCTTTTTTTTTCTTTCTAGAGCACTCATCTCCTGAAATAATGTAGCAAGTGGTAGTAACCAAAATAACTGGAGCATTTATTTCACAGGGAATAACAGGGATAGGAAAATGTTTTTGGCTATTCTCTCCCGGATTAGGAGTAGAATAATTTTGGGTAAAACTGGAGATGGAAATGAGTGGATATATGTGGATGGTACTTCCGGAGTAGAAGTAGCATGTATGAGTAATCGTGCAAGTGAATCTTGATTTTAACCATATGACAAGCTCCTAAGGGTCTACACAGCTTGACCACACTCAATGCTCATAAGCAGTAAAAAGTAAATGTGTGGCTCAAAGTCTAATAAGCATGTATATATGGCTGTGGTAGGAATTTAAACTCTCATTATACAGGAACTCATCATGTGTTATTTTAAAGATTTTTCAAAGATAAAATTCTCCAGAATTCTAGTATCTCTAGGAACAGATAAACAGCAGCTCAACCTTCCCATATCATATCTGTTAACGACTTAGACTTTAGATCAAGTACTCTTCCCACAAGTTTAGGTTTAGAGCAAGCTTTAAATTATAACAGTTATGCCTAAACTTGAGAGAGATTTCAATTTTAAGAACTAGTCATGGCAGAACAACTATTCATCATTTCCATGAGAGAGTTTATCATGAGTGTTCATAGCAAACTTTATTTATTTATTTATTTAGCAAATTAAGCAAAGATATATATATAAGTATAAAATCTTTATTTGGTTTTTCTTGGTTTATGTATATTAATATTCTAACATAATATAAGTATAAAGATAGGTAGAAATACTTAGCGAGATAAATGGGGGTGCTCTCCCCCAAGCTGAATTTTGACGTAATTTCTTCTGATGTAGCTAGCAGGTAATGGAGGTGTACTTGAAAGTCAGCAGCACCCTGACAGCAATTAGGATGTCCTCCGTCTGCTAGTCTTCTTAGATTCTTGAATTCTGTGGAGCTCAAATAGACAACAAAGCTTTGTGGATCTGGTTAAGTGTTAGCATAGATATCTAGCATTTATCATGTTGAGTCTCCTCAATAAATGTTACTCTCTTTGGTAGGATCACAATTATATTTTCATTTTTATAGAGCAGAAAAAATATTTATTTTATTTTTATGCCACCACAGTCAATGTACCTATGGGTTTTATGCCATGAGCATACTCACATGGGGCTTACTATTTTTTTTAGCATTTTTATTTTCTTTTCAAGATAGCATGAACCTGATTAACTAAGCAAACTATAATTGAAAGGAAAAGGATAACTACCAAGTTTACCTCTTGGCAAGGCGTTCGGTGTTTTTAAGTCCTCCGAATGGGACTCCTTGTGTTTTCTGTCGTCCTGGGATTCGCTAGGTGGCGTAGTCGGTGATTCCGGTGGCGCCTCCTCTTTGTGTATAACTATGTTCTCTTTCCACACCTGACTCGGTGCTACGGTCTCCTCAGGACAGTTCTGTTCAAGTTGTATGTGTTCAGTCCTTATCACTTCTCCTTCGTAGTCTACCCATCCGTTCTTGATGATTTGCCTCCTCTGGTTTCGGTTGCGTTGTCTTCTTCTTGTCCTGACCTGCTTAGAGTCTTCAACTAAATAGTTAGGGTCAGTAAAATAGCGGCGCACCTTCTCAGAGGGGAAGTGCATGTGGACTTCTCCGATTCCAATATAGATGATGGCTTTGATAGTGTTCGAGGAACAGTCTTTCAAGGATGGTGGGTGGATCATACTCGTCTTCTACCATGTCAATGACTTGGAAATCATCTGGATCTGAATATATGTTGGTTGTAGGGGCATGGTTCCATGCAGGAGCTGATAAGTGACTGTGGCCATTATGTTGTCGTCAGATCCGGTGTCGTAGAGTGTCTTCTAAAAAGAGTATCCATTGTTTGTGCATTCGATTCTTGGAACACCAGGGTCGTCCTTCTTGATCAAGAAAGGTGACTTGAGTCGACGATCTTGACCTCCTTGAGCTGCAGTGACCGTCTTAGCTGACTCGGTCCACATTTGCTTGTTCCTGTTCCTCCTGTTGGTCCTCTTCCTTGGTTAATGTCGGGATTGCTCCGAAGTTTGTGTAGTCTTGTTCTTGAAGGAAAGTCTCCTTCTTTCCCTTGATGTAGAGACTGATCTTGGCAGCATTAGCGTAGATGACTGCTCTGGTGTTTAGGAATGGCCTCCCTAAGATGATGGGTGCCCTCTCCTCAGTTCCAGTCTCTATCACCACGAAGTTTGCTGGAGTGTACAAGGTACCAACTCGGACACAGAGGTTCTTCAATATTTCCTTTGGGAAACTAAGTGTCTGATCTCCATTGTGTTTGTGCTCGTAGATCCCGGTTCTTCACTTAGTGGAATCTAGGAGTTGTAAAACTCCTCCATGTTTTGTTTGAAGTGTACCTATTCATGGAGACAAGGCAGAGATCAAGTGCATGGGCCCTGTTGGTGGAAAACACCAACAGAACCAAAAGTGTATTTATTCTTCTCTAACCTTATGCATAGTGAGCAAGGCAAAGTTGATGGATCATGAGTGTAGCATTTAAAACATTTGTTAGATCAGATGGCTCAACCTAATGGAAAGATAATCTATCTATATTTATGTTTTGTTTATATCTTCCAAAGATTAAATGTGCAATACTTTAGCTTATATGATTAGGAGTGTGGGATCACGAAGGTAGTACTAAGAACAAAGATTAAAGGACTAAACATGCTGAATTAATTGATTTGGTTAATTTGGAGTTATAAATCATACATGTTTGTCTCTTTATTTTATGTAAACGCTAGAACCAAGGAGAAGCTTATAAAAGTGATAGTCAAGTACCTTAAAACGTTACCTTACTTGAAGAGTGACGGTACAGTATCACCTTGTGGAAGCTTTCCTTTCTTAGCGGTTGTGCATCGTGTTTGTGGCACCCTCCATGGATCATCTCTTTATGATGAATGAGCTATGTCCTTCTTATGCAAATTGTTAAACTTCATGTGTCTCCTTTATCTCCAATGAGTTTGTATCTCAGGACTTCCCAGGTTGATATTGAAAGTTTTCCTGCAGGGGTTAGTCCGACAAAATATACCAATATCTACTCAAGTAGTTTTTAGTTCAGTAACCAAACTAGACTCCATGTCTAATCAGATTAAGGAAGGCTATTTAACCTAAGCACCATGCTTAATTTAAAAACCAATAGAAGTATGCGCAGTACTTCCAAACTAACACTTACTAGGATAAACAAAGGTAGCGTGATGACTTTTATAGAGATCTACTTAAGTGGAGATGAAGTAGTGTGGTTAGTATTTAACAAATTGAGCATGTCTCAAAGGTAAGAACAACCAACATAGCAGCATGACAAAGGATGTTTTATGTAAAGTACTCCCCCAAGCTTGAATTTTACAAAATTCAAGATTGGATGAATTTAATTTAATGTTGCATAATGATTGGTTGGGCATACCTTGCGCTTGTCATTCATCCGATCTTCTTGCTCCAATCCTGGAAAGGTTAGTGACAAGAATACCCGAAGGAATATTTCTATAATTATCTCAATATGCTCAATACACAAGGCAATGTTGCAAATAATTAGAAGTTCATGTTACGATCTGATAGGTGCTTGTTTAAGGACGCTAAGCTTATCCTTGGGAAACCATCAAGTTATGTTGGTGAAGTGATTTCCCCTTCAACACCTACCTATATCAAGATCAACTCAGCGAGATCTACAATATTTATTATAGACATATGCATCGACAACCGCCCTTTTAAAGTTTTTATAAATAGAAAGGAAGAGGGGGTTGGAGATCTCAAATGTGGTGATGATGGAGAGACCGATTGATTGGGGAGATGTTTTATATGAGCAAGGACTTGGTAAGGTATTTATGAAATAACTTCCATGCTCACCGTTGTTTCTCTCATTCTCAAACTCCAAGGATGATTCTTCATGAATGCTTAAAATTCCTCTAGGATTGTGTCTCAAGTTTGTTTTATCTATCCATTCAATGGTGATAGCACATGGATTTTTAATGCCCTCTAGCCATTGATGTTGCTCTTCTCGATCCTCCTTCTTATGTCTAGAGAGATTCATAGGATTATCGGGAGGTTCAAGAGAAAGAGCATAGTAGAAACTATTAAGCTCAAGGATGGGATGGATAGCCGAATTATGGGATTGAAATGTTTGGAAATTGGCTATGGAAACTTCCTTTCCTCGTTTGGGAGATGATTCCTTCTCTATCTCTATGATTTTTCTATGAAGACTAGTACAAGAAGGATGTCCATAAATGAAGACATACCTTCCTTTACTAATAGATAAAGAAAGAAAGACTCTACCAAAGGTTATATGATTAAGACCAATGTGAAAATATCTAGGAAAAACATGGTCTTGTAGGGCTAGGTCTAAACCAGAATTTATAGAAAGATTAACATATTCCCTAGGTGTAGCTAAAAGTGCATTATCTTTTTGATTAAAAGATAGGACCTCGGCTATAGAAAAGGGTTGGTTTTGACCTATTGCAATCAACTCCGGACACAGATCATAAGTAGGGGTAGGACGTGTTGACTCCCATGGTCTATGGCTGGTCTCCGAAGGTGCAAAGAATTTAATAATAGGTATGGAATTTAAGTTATCCATAAAAATAAAAATAAAAAGATAAAAGAATAAAAGTATAAAAGTATAATACAAGATAATAGCAAGACTCAAAGTTATCTCAGCAAATCCTCTTTCTCCCCGGCAACGGCGCCAGAAATGCTTGTTGATATTTGGTAACAGAATTAGAAAATGATCCGCAAGCGCACGGATACCGGTGAGCATTTCACCCGGGAGGTTATCCAGAGTTATCGTATTGATATTTTTACCACTGGGAGAAAGGGTGCATCTGACTAACCAAATCTATTGCTACTATCCCTTTAGGCTACAAAGAATGTCTCTCGATGTGAGTGATGTATAGAGAAGACTGCAACCTTAGTCTCGTTCTAACCTTGGTAAGGATGATCTACTGTTCTATTGGTGAGGCTCACGGAATCTAGACAACATAAAGGATGTTCGACCCGCACCTATAAATCTACCTGTCCTGCTAACGAGATGTGATCTGCAAAGGTAACTCGGAAATGTCACGTTCCTCGCTACTACCACGGTCCAGCTAGTCAGGGGATATCTATGAGTACCCTAGCCTAAACACCACGTTTACGCTAACAAGTGATTACTCTAATACTCAACCGGAAGAGGATTAAAGTAAACTCATAAACCAAAGAACACTAAAACAAGAACTTACTAGTATTAGAAGTCCAATTACTGAAGAATCTTAGAAGCAAGCCTCGGGTTAGGAGACTTGATCCCGCAGGTACAACTCGGAGTAGACACCGACAGGCCGGCCTTCCTCCGATCCACACCTCCACTCTATCTCTCTCAATCTAGTAGAAACTAGAAGATCTATTTCTACTTTACATTGGTTGCTAGGCCTAAAAATAAATATTATTTAGAGAAAAGGTTTTCCTTCGAGGGCACCCCTCAATCTCTATGATAATTTCTTGTCTCCTCCAGGGGCCAGAGGGGGTCTCCTTATATAGTCCTCCCCTTCTATGCGTTTTTGGGTCGATAGGCGAGGTGGTACTATGTTATTCTGGATCCAATAGGTCGGTGGAACGTCGTGTGCGAAGAGAGTCCGGAACGGAGTCCAGAGGGGGGCGGGCGCCCAGGTCCTCAGGGCGGGCGCCCTAGGCCTGGCCCCTTTCGGCCTCCGCTTCCTTCCCGTTGCTTCTGGAGTCTTCTAGATGGTAGAAAATTGCGCGGTGCATTGATATCTCTATGTAATCCTGACATGTGGGCCTTTCTTCCTTATTTCCTGATAACCCCCTGCAGAAATAGACAAACACCAAAACTCGTGGAATTCTGTCAGATAAAACCCTAAGTCTAGATGTTGATTTTATTTGGATCCTTTTCTTTGTTTATTTGATAATTAAATTTGATACTTAAGGACCGTCAACAGTGACGTCGCACGGAAATTCTATTAAACCGGATAAAGTAACAAACCACATGAGAAAAATCCCAAACTTGGTGGATTGAACATCAATGGCACTAGTAACCCTTAGTAAAAGTTTGAGACCAATACGATATCAAAGTGTTACAACATGGTAAGTCTTAGATGTAGAAATAAGTATAGGGTCTTACATGTACAAATAGAGAATGGCACATAGCATAAGGTACACATTTTATCATAAATAGATTACATGGCAAATGACAAATAAAATCTAGGCAGCTACTGTTCTTCCTTGTCCATCGTGACGCACCCAGGGCAATGAGCTCTGTGGAATGCTTCGCTCAACATTTCTTATCTTTAATGGATGGTCGCCTATAAAGAGAGACATGTCACTGAACTGGTTAAATTCATCAAAGTTAGATACACCATCAACTTCGATGGCTTGTTGCTTTCCAGGAAAAACTATGTGCTTTTGATGGTCCGTCATTTTCTTCTTATCATTAGGAGAGAGGACCTGCTCAGCATAGAAGACCTGTGCAGCACGGTTAGCCATTATCCATGGATCATCTTTGTAGCCTATCTTGCTTAGATCTAGAACTCTAATCCCATAGTTGTCCACTGTGACATGTTTGTCTTCAACCCAATGACACCGAAATACAGGGATCTGAAATGTACCATAGTCTAGTTCCCATATGTCCTCAACGAAGCCAAAGTAAGTTGTTTCCTCACCAGTTTCAGAGTCTAAGGCATCGCATCGAACACCACTATTTTGTGCCATGCTCTTTTGGTCTTTGGACTTGGTACAGAACGTGAAGCCACTAATGTCATAGGTTTGCCAAGTCGTGACCTAGCGTGATGGCCCAGATGCCAAGACCTTGATGGTGTGATCCTCGAGTGTTTCCCCATCTGGAATGTCCTGCTCCCTTAGCCATGAGGTGAACTGATTCTTATGTTCCTTCATTATCCATTCGTCTGTGTGCCCATGATTATGTTTTTGAAGCTCTTCAATCTGTAGATTGATCAAAGGCTCCATTATCGAGAGCTGATGCAAGACGCTGTGATGTGCTTCGAGGACTGAATTGTAATCTTTTGGGACGTATGATTTCTTTCCCATCCTACCTCTTCCATTCAGCCTACCCTCGTGTCGTGACGGAGGCAAACCTATTGCAACCTGGTCTTTTAGGACCCTATTGCTGAATGGACCTCCGGACTCAATGGCCTCTTTGGTTAAGTACCCCTCTACCATAGACGCCTCTGGACGAGCACGAGTTGATACATAGCCATTTAGTATTGACATGAAACGTTCATACGTCCACATCTCATGCAAATACATGGGACCCAATGCCTCTATTTGTGAAACCAAGTGCACCACAAGGTGAACCATCACATCAAAAAATGCTGGGGGGAAACACATCTCAAACTGTGAAACTGTCTCCACTGCGAATTCCTTAAGAGACGCCAACTCGTCACGTTCAATCACCTTCTGTGAGATCCTGTTGAAGAAGTAGCACAACCGTGTAACTGCAACCTTTATCCACACTGGGTTTATAGCCCTAATGGCAATAGGAAGAAAAGTAGTCAATATGACATGACAATCACGTGAGTTGTAGTTGGTGAGTGTAAGGTCTTTCATTGACACAATACTCCGTATGCTAGAGCAGAATCCATATGGGACTTTCAATTTCTTCAACCACACACACATCTCATGTTTCTCTTCATTGTTGAGGTTGTAGCTTGCTGCTGGGAGGTGGTACTTCCCATTTTCTAGTCTAACAGGGTGAAGTTCTTTTTTTATGCCTAACTGTATCATGTCCAAGCGTGAATTTAATCCTTCCTTTGTCTTGCCCTTCATGTCCAACAAGGTGCCAATTACGCTTTCAAACACGTTCTTCTGAACGTGCATACCATCGATCGCGTGGCGGACGTCTAACTCTGGCCAGTATTCCAAATACTCGAAGAAAATTGACTTCTTCTTGAATGTAGCCCCTGGAGCTGGCTTGACATTCTTTCTTGGTTTTCCATCTTTTGTCTTCTTCCCAAAAAAAAATTTGAGTTTGCTGACTATGCTGAAAACTCTTTGGCCTTTACTGTTACCTGATGGAGCTGTAGTCTGTAGTTCACTATTATTGTCAAAGTACTTATCCATCTTTTTCGGCCGGTACCTGTGTCCTTTTGATAAGAAGCGTCTGTGCCTCATGTACACTATCTTCTTAGATGCAGTTAGGGACACGTAAGCAGTGTCATCTATGCATACCACACAACCAAACTTTCCCTTGAACTGCCCTGATAATGTAAAGAGAGCTGGGTAGTCATTGATCGTAACAAAGATAATTGCTCTCAGTGTGAATGATTCTTTGTGGTACTCGTCGAATATTTGAACACCTGTTTCCCATAGTATCTTCATGTCCTACATTAAGGTCTCCAAGAAAACATCCATATCAACTCCAGGTTGTGTAGGTCCAGAGATAAGGATGGTTAGTAAAAGGTACTTTCGCTTCTGCATCAACCATGGAGGGAGGTTGTAGATGGTGAGGATCACTGGCCATGTGCTGTGCTTGCTGCTCCTCTCAGCAAATGGATTCATTCCGTCAGTACTCAGTGCAAACCTAACATTCCTTGGTTCATTAGCAAAGTCCTTGTGGTTTTCATTGAAATCTTTCCACTGCTGGCCATCGGCTGGGTGCTGAAGCTTCCCATCGTCTTTGTGCTCATCAGAAGCATGCCAGCTCATAAGTTGGGCATCTTATGGGTTAGCAAACAAGCACATCAATCGATTGATCACAGGAAGGTACCACATCACCAAAGCAGGAATCTTTTTCTGCGCATAATAGTCTACTTCTTCCTTTTCTTTGCCGGTGGGTTTTGAACTACTCTTCTGGGTCTTCTGTTGGGCCTTCTTTCGTTTTTTTCCCTTAGGCACAGAGGCAACACACTCTTCCTCTATGTAGTCTTTACTTGTCTTGTACCTACTTGCACCACACTTGGGACAGCTGTCCAAGTCCCTATAATCATCGCCTCGATATAGGATACAATGATTTCTATAAGCATGGATCTTCTCAACACCCATTATGAGTGGGCTGATTAGCTTCTTTGCATAATATGTGTTAGCAGGCACTTTGTTATCCTTAGAAAGCATGTCTGCGGTAATGCTTAAGAACGCATCAAAGCCAGCATTAGAAAGACCATATCTAGCTCTGCACACCAACAACTTTAGCACAGACCGCAGCGTCGTGAACTCTTTGGTGCAACCCTTGGACTCATCATACAAAGGCTCTTCTGCTGCCTTCATTAGGGCCTCCATACCTTTCTTGAAGAACACTGATGGATCTTCCGCATGACGATGCAACATTGCCTCTAGAAATTCTGCATCTTCCGCAGCCATGTTAGATTCGGTGCCATCTTCATTTCCTCCAATAAAACCATGATCAGGAACATTTGGCACAACATGTTCAGTGGCTAGACCATCTGAAAGGTCCTTTTTGGTTTTGGTAATTGAGTGACAACTTAGGTGGACTAATAGTATTTATGTGAGATATACAGGAGATTAGTCCACAGGTGGATATGTGATGATAAAGGAACTCATTCCATATGAGACATGACATGGAGTCATGTGACCAAGGTGGAGAAGATCAAGATGAGGCTTGGCTCGATGGACTAGTTGCAAGTGTGAAGGGCAAGTCAGAGGCTTTGAAGCGAGGGACCACATGTGACGGTGAAGCTTGAGCAAGACTTCGTGCCGATGGACCAAGGCAATGGTGAAGAGCAAGTGAGGTCAAGATCGATGAACCAATACGGTCATGTGATAATATGAAGTGGATCATATCATTTGTGATTGGTTGGTGCATGTGTTGCATCAACATCGAAGGAGATGGAATGAAATACGCAAGGCAAAGGTATAACCTATAGGGCATTTCATTTCACCGGTCTAAGTTGAGTAGAGAAGTGCTTGACCGGATTTAGGATAGATAACCGTACTATAAAGAGGTGAAATCTTTAATTGCAATGGTTATCTAGTGCCACTAAGTGTGAGTCTCTTTTGCATATGCATTGCGCTTAGTGACGTGGTGAGAATACTTGAGAAAACCTTAAAATTATTTGTGAAAATACTAACTTAAGTGCTCAATTGTTTTTGGTACTTCGTGGGAAAGTTAGCACCTTAAAAGGGGTTTTGAGTTGGAAAACCGAGCTGGTAGGTGTTGACGGTCCTTAAGTACTAAAATTAATAATCAAATAAACATGAAAAAGGATCAATATGAAACAAACATCTAGAATTAGGGTTTTATCTGACAGAATTCCACGAATTCACTTGAAGGGATTATAAAACCAAGGCCTCTCCCCCTGGGGGAGAGAGGAGAAGAGAAGAAATCATTATTCAGAGGTAGCCATCAAAGTTAGGGTTTAGAGCTTCTCTCCCACAGAGAATTAGAATTAGCTACTCCCTAATCCTTCAAGTTTAGAGGTTTGATTAGATAGCAATTAGAGAAGTAGAGCACTACGCTCTAGATTTGGATCTTCGGTAATAAAGATTGGTATTATTCATATCTTTCTCTAATTCTTTGTTTTAATTGCATTATGTCTCTAATTATTATGTTCTTAGTTTGTTCTAGTTCTATATTAGATATAGTTCTAATTGATAATGAGTTTATGTATAAGTTTGCAAAGCGCTTAGCTCTTGACGCGAGGGAGTTAGGTGATAGATCACATGTGAGCGTGGTGCTTAGATGTTATTTATCTGCAAATGTATCCTATTGGCCGGGTCGTGTGGTAGTTCGCGATAGTGACACCTTCGTTGATTCTTATATAGTCCACCCTCCGTTGATAGGACAGGCAGAACCGGTATTGTGGAGTAAGTCGTGCGATGCTCTGATTTACTTTATCAATGTTCCTTATACATGAATGAAGAGTCTTTTATGCTATATATGATCCTATAGATAACTAGAGTAGATTATGACTTAGTAGTTAGTAGATAACTTAGAATCCATTCTCTAGCTAATTAGACATCACCTACATATATGAGGAGTAGTCTATTTTCTAATCGCTGTGTTATTTATCCCTTGAACTTATAATTCATTATCATTATCTTTATGGTTTACCCCCTGCTAAAATAAGTGACTGTGTGACGAGTTTCTCATTAGTAATCATGTGTTGCAAGTTTATCTCTAGTCTATGCCTTGATAGATTTTGTCCTTAATTTAATTTCATCCCTTTTGTTCTCTTGAGCAAAATTATAAATAACGATACCTGGAATACTTATCTTGGTGAAATGCTACAATGAGGTGTTTTATCTGTGCGCTTGTGGATAGAATAGATTATTTTCTAGAGAGCCTTTACATTTATAAATACCTTTGTACACTCTGGCACCATGCTGGGGATGACAACCTAGTATCTAAGTGGTGTTAGCTAGTGTCAACAAGCATTTCTGGCGCCGTTGCCGGGGAACCTCATAAGGGAATCATAAGGACCAAAAGGGTAATATATAGGAACGGTAAGGGAAGCCAGTAAATCAGTCAAGGTTATTCATATAAAATATTAGACTAGACTATAGAGAAATAATTGCATAAAAATAGCTACTAAGTGAGAAATCATAACAAGGCACCTCTGCTTTGGTAGGTTCACCCTGTCGTTTTTCTATGTTTACATTTTTTATACAGGGTATATCAGGATTGACTTTGGGTACATTCAACTCTTCATCATCAGAACTAAAGCAATCAAGAGAAGAAGAAGCTAGCTACCAATTGCTGAAGCTATGGCACAAAAGACCTTGCAAGAATTCTCTGCTCCAAGTCTTGAGAACATTCCAACTGGTCCAAGATTTGCAGTAGAAGAAGGAGTACCCGAGTTTGAGCTCAAGTCAAGCCTCATCAATTTGGTGCAGGCTACACAATTCAGTGGAAAGGCACATGAAGATGCTAGTGCACACTTGCAAAATTTCTTAGAGATTGGAAGCACAATCCACATCAACGGAGTTGACAAAGATGTCATACTACTTCGCCTTTTTCTATTCTCACTAGAAGGGAAAGCGAGGAAGTGGTTCTACACTCATCAAGATAACATCAACAACTGGACGAACTTGTCAGATGCCTTTCTATCAAAGTTTTTCCCTATAGGCAAAACAACTGCCTTAAGAGGAAATATTGTCAGTTTCCAGCAGCAGAAGACAGAAGCTATTTCAGAAGCATGGGAGCGTTCTCAAGGATACATATCAGAATGTCCTCACCATGGAATGGCCGCATGGTTACTTATGCAGACCTTCTACCATGGATTAACACAGAAGGCTCGTGAGTGTCTAGATGCATCTGGTAAAGGATCATTTTTGGAGCTTACAACTGGAAAAGCAGAGATACTTTTGGATAAGATAGCAGAAAATCAAAGCTGGTTCCAAGATAAAGCTCAACAATGTCATCAAACTGAAGAAATATCAGAAGAAGTAAATGCATTATCAACTAAGATGGAAACCACTGGAGACACCATCTCCGGAGGAAGGTAATTCAGAAGATTAAAAGATTTGGAGGTCCAGCTTGGGGGACCTAAAAATCCCAAACCCTCACTAGGAGGTAAATCGGAATTTATCCGCATTATTAATTTTCTCATATTTTCTCGCATTAGTCACATTTATTCATAGCATTATTATAATAATTAAAAGCCCCATATAAATAATATTCATGGTGTGTAACAACCCATATTTATTAATTATTGCTGGAGGCACAAAAATATTTTCCAGTAATCATTTTAATTAAGTTTCAATTCTCATAGATCTTCCTGCATTTATATTTAATTATAGTAACCTTCTAGAAAAGGCCAAATTTTGGGAAAACCCAAAAACCCACACTCCTTGGGTCTCACATGTCATCACTTCACCTCACATACATCCCATCACATAATTCCATCCACCAATATGTTTCCACTCACCAGACATCTTTCCACCGTCCAACCACCACCAACACAATATTATTCTGCGTGAGATCAAAGTAAGGAAGCAAGTGGAGGAGGCACACCCAGGATGGACACCAGGGGTGGGTGCCCGCCCACCTACCCTGGGCGCCCGCCCTGTCCCTTGCTCAGCCTATAAATGGCCACCTCCAACTCCCCGTCTCTTCACACACACATTTCAGAAAACCTTGCAAGCTCGTAGTTCTCGGTTTCCAGAGAATAGCTCTGAGTGTGAGAAGGTTGAGAGTTCTTTTGAGTGAGAGAGTGAGTATCACCTAGTAAGTAGTGATCCCGTTGTCTAAGCGGAAATAAAAGTTGTTTAAGGGGAGGCTCTACCAAAATAGAAACTTGTCTTGAACGATTAACCCCTGGACTACTGATATTCTGGACAGCTGACCACTAACATTTTCTCTCACATTTTCCACTAGTTGTGTTTTTTCCAACTTTTGTTTGCAGGATGTTTAAGAAGGTGAAGAATGCAGGGAAGGCTCTCAAGAACATTGGTACAAGGAGTTCATCCCGACACTCCTCACACCCGTCAGAGATGAGCGTCGACCCGACACCCACACAAGCTCCGTCATCTTCATCAGGTCAGCAAGTTAAGGTTCTTCTCAAGATAGGAGACCTTGGACTAAAGACCCGAAGGGAGAAGGAAGTCTATCAGCAACTGAAGAACAAAGATTTCATTCACACCCCTACTCTTGATCCAATCTTACTACAAGAAATAGGTATGGACACCGAATTTGACTTAATTTTCCAGATGATAGGTTGGACAAATTTTTTGAATATAACTGAGCTGGGTTCTCGTCTTCTCACCCTCGAATTTCTTTGCACCTTACCATATTATGAGGGGGGAATTGTTTTTCGGATGTTCAAACAGGAGATTATGTTGTCTTGGAGAGAGCTGATCGACCATCTTGGTTTCTCTTCAAGGTGCATCCTGAATATTGACTCCGATTTACCCAATTTTGAGAGACACCAGTTTTGGAGAGAAATATCTAGAGATAATTTTTATAGTCAAGCCCGAACCAGTGACATGGAACACCCCACTCTTAGGATGTTCCACAAATGGCTTGGGTACAATCTTTTCTATCGTGATGATATTAGGAAAGTAAGAGTAGGAGATTTACAACTTTTATATGCTGCTATTAATAAAGTGCCCACTTCACCTGTTACACTTTTAGTTTCTCATTGGCTTAGTATACCTAGTCTTCAGGGACCAGTAGGATGTACTTCACTTATCACTCGTCTAGCCTCTAACCTTCATTTACTAGAAAACTCATCGTTGGACTTCATAGAGGAGTTAAGAATTTATCATGGCTATGACACATTTAGACAGGCTCGAATGTTAAAGAAAGAGGGGAACATAATGTATATGCTATATGATGATAAAGGCAAGATTCGGTTACCCAACCCGAACCTTGGCCTCTACATCGTTCAAAATCTTTTGATTGAGAATGCAGCAACACCAGTGAACCAGAGAGCTCCACAGCGAGTGGTATCTAAAAGGATGACCACCCATCGAGAACGCACCTAGTATGGAGCTGATCCCGGACCAGAAGAAGCAGCGCACCTGCATTATTGTGATTACAACCCCCGAGTCCTTCGAGACCCATGGGTTCGACATGCGCAACCACAAGAGCCAACATAGGAAACATGGCCGGAGAGCCAAGACCACCAGTGGACAAACCCGCCTTTCCATACGGGTTGGTACTCCACTGATCCATATGGAGCTTCAGGATCCAGACCTCCACCCCAATTTGATGCAGGACGATACTCCGACGCCTCCTACGTTTTCACGAATGACTACTACCAAGAGGCCGGTGCTTTCTTCACCCGTACCGACAACACTCTCCTCGACATCCAGAACACGCAAGCAAAACATGGAAGACTCCTGGAAGAGCAGCAAAAATGGAACCAGGACCATGCCGCTGCAGTACAAGAGCTGAGACATGATACAACAACAATGAACGACAACATCACAACCATGATGCAGTTCTGGAACCTCGGGTAAGGCCGACATCAACATCCAGTTTGGGGGAGTTCCTCCCCAATTTATCAAAAAGTTTTTAATTGCTCTTCTTATTTATTCTTTTCTATTTTAGTATTTTACTTAAAAAAAAGCTTAGAAAACCCAATAAATATTTTCTTGCTTTAATTTACTGCGCTTTATAAACATGAAAACAAAATAAAAAGAGTGTGTAGATAAGTGTGCTTTATTTTCTTGCTAAGTTTAATCTCTAGAAAAATAAAAAGACCAAAAAGATGCATAATGGAAATGATGAGCAGTTGCTCTGTTTGCTTACTTTCGAGTACCTAGCTTTTATATTAGAGTTCTTCGAGGAATTACTAAAATTGAAATTACTATCTATGGGAAGCATAAAACTAAAGTCTAGGTAAGAGAAGGACATAATATAAAGTTTGAGCTACTGTTTATCTTGTTCCTACTACACTAAGTTCTGGAGATTTATTTTGAAAACTTACAAATCACATGATGAGTTCCTAGCATAACAAAACTACCTACCAGAGCCATACTTGCTATAACATCTTTTACTATATTTACATTGAGTTTGATCGAGCTGTGTAGACCCTTAGGAGCTTTTCATGTGGTTAAATTAAGATATTCACATGCACACATCTACCTCACCATCCACCACCATTTATTAAAATTGCTAAAAATAATATTATCACTCACTGTCCCAAATATTGTTATTCTCTCTCTCTAAAAAGATTCAATGCAGAAGAGGCATGGGTTATGCAAAAATATGCGAGGAAATAAAAAGAGGCAAGTGCCCGGAACCTCGAAAAAGAAATAAAAAGAGTGAGACGAGAGGTAAAAATGGACAAGTGTCCGGAGTAGAATTAGGGATACAAAGATGCCCACTTGAGCGGAAAAATGGACAAGTGTCCGACAGTAGAATTAGGGGTATCTACTACCCACCTGAAAATAAGAGAGAAAAGAAAAAGATAACCCATGTTCTCCCAAAGCAGAGATCAAAGAAGAGGAGAGATAGCAATATGAGGAGCAATGAGAAGTAAGCTTTATTACCACTTACACATTTCTACCATTTACTCCACCACACATGCACATCTTGATTTAATTATATGCTAAGTTCCTTTGGATCCATGGCTCGATTAGACAACACATGTATGAGCTGTTTTTCACTCCTATGAGCTCCACTTAAATATTCCATTAGCTATAGGTAAGTGACATTTTGGTAAGGATCCATAAATACCACATATAGAGAGACTTGAGAGAATCATTGCTGGGAACTCTGAGTTTTATTTTGAAAACTTATGCAAAAACTCTAGAATAAAGGTGAAGTATAACAGGAGGAATAGTGTTTGACTTAACTATTTTGTCTTTCAATTACTTAAGACTTAAGTGCAAGTACTAAGCTCCATAACACTTCACTCTAATATGGAAGAATTTTTATGTAAAAGCATGTGTACCTGTCAGGATAGAAAACATCGAAGCAACTCCTGATTCGTCTGAGTTTAGCTATTTGCTCAGGGACAAGCAAAGGGTAAGCTTGGGGGAGTTTGTTGACGGTCCTTAAGTACTAAAATTAATAATCAAATAAACATGAAAAAGGATCAATATGAAACAAACATCTAGAATTAGGGTTTTATCTGACAAAATTCCACGAGCTTTGGTGTTTATCTATTTCTGTAGGGGGTTATCAGAGAATATGGAGAGAAGGCCCACATGTCATGTTTACAATGAGATAATTACGTGCCGTGCAATTTTCTTCAATCTAGAAGAGTCCAGAAGCCACGGGAACGAACGAGAAGGGAATCGGGCTCGGGGGCAGGGCGCCCGCCCACCCCCCCTTGGGCGCCCGCCCAGGCCTGGAGTCCAATCAGGACTCTACTTCAGGGCTAAACTCCGCCGACATAAAGGATCAATCTAAACCACACAATCAATATCGGTTTGATCCGACGGCTCAAATTCACTTGAAGGGACTATAAAACCAAGGCCTCTCCCCCCTGGAGGAGAGAGGAGAAGAGAAGAAATCATTATTCAGAGGTAGCCATCAAAGTTAGGGTTTAGCGCTTCTCTCCCACAGAGAATTAGAATTAGCTACTCCCTAATCCTTCAAGTTTAGAGGTTTGATTAGATAGCAATTAGAGAAGTAGAGCACTACGCTCTGGATTCGGATCTTCGGTAATAAAGATTGGTATTATTCATATCTTTCTCTAATTATTTGTTCTAACTGCATTATGTCTCTAATTATTATGTTCTTAGTTTGTTCTAGTTCTATATTTGATATAGTTCTAATTGATAATGAGTTTATGTATAAGTTTGCAAAGCGCTTAGCTCTTGACGCGAGGGACTTAGGTGATAGATCACATGTGAGCGTGGTGCTTAGATGTTATTTATCTGCAAATGTATCCTATTGGCCGGGTCATGTGGTAGTTCGCGATAGTGACAGCTTCGTTGATTCTTATATAGTCCACCCTCCGTTGATAGGACAGGCAGAACCGGTATTGTGGAGTAAGTCGTGCGATGCTCTGATTTACATTATCAATGTTCCGTATACATGAATGAAGAGTCTTTTATGCTATATATGATCCTGTAGATAACTAGAGTAGATTATGACTTAGTAGTTAGTAGATAACTTAGAATGCATTCTCTAGCTAATTTGACATCACCTACATATATGAGGAGTAGTCTATTTTCTAATCGCTGTGTTATTTATCCCTTGAACTTATAATTCATTATCATTATCTTTATGGTTTACCCCCTACTAAAATAAGTGACTGTGTGACGAGTTTCTCATTAGTAATCATGTCTTGCAAGTTTATCTCTAGTCTATGCCTTGATAGATTTTGTCCTTAATTTAATTTCATCCCTTTTGTTCTCTTGAGCAAAATTATAAATAACGATACCTGGAATACTTATCCTAGTGAAATGCTACATTGAGGTGTTTTATCTGTGCGCTTGCGGATAGAATAGATTATTTTCTAGAGAGCCTTTACATTTATAAATACCTTTGTACACTCTGGCACCATGCTGGGGATGACAACCTAGTATCTAAGTGGTGTTAGCTAGTGTCAACAATAGGCATGCCCAAACAGGAAGGGGTCGATCGGAATTATTCACTGCCCTACCTGAATATTCTAATATTTGTGCTTGCAACAGAGAGGGGTCGATCGGATTTTTCCTTGCTCTACCCAGATATTTTCATGGCCCTACCTGGAAATTCCGGTTGAGCTCAGATCTAACCCTTGCCAACGGTCAAAAGTGTGTTTGCCTGGAATTATTTCCTACCCGCACTGGAATTTCCTGCGAGGCTGAATCTGACCGTTGGGAGCGCGAGCTGAGGTATTTGGGGCTGCTGCTGCCCTCTTCCTCCTCACTTCTCTCCCCATTTTCTCACTTTAGGAGAGCAAGCAAGTTAGGGTTCCTCCTCTCCTCTCTCTCTCCCATGGATTTGAGCTGAAATTTCTTAGAGAGATTGAGAGCCCTTTGTGGGTGTGGATGAGAGGTTGAAGATCCACCTTTTCCCCTTCCTCTCCCTCTCTTGCTTGGTGCTATTTTGAGTGAGGGAGTAAGAGCCTAGTGTGTGCATTCGTGATTTCCATTTGGTGGCACTAGGAAATCTTTGTGATTGGGGATTTCTTGTTACTCTTGGTGATTGCGATCACCTAGACGGTTTGGTGGATTGTGACTCCGTTTGAAGCACGTGAGAAGATTGTGCGGTGCTCCGGAGGAGGATTTGTGAGGGGTACGATGCTCACCCTGCGGGGATCGCGAAGAGCAACTCTAGTAGAGCGAGACGCGAAGAGTGACAAGTGGTCCGGCCGGGTCAAGTGCTAGAGCTTGTGGTAAGCACTCCACGCGGGAGAGTGTGACTTGCGGGTCACCACTAGCAAGAGGACCGGTGGCAACCTTGGAGCTTGTCTCAACGGGGACGTAGCTTGGTGGAAACCAAGTGAACCTCGGGAGAAAATCATCGTGTCAACATTATTCTTCCCGTTGGTTTGCAAGTCCCTAACACAAGCTTGTATTTACTTTCATATACTTGTGCTTGTGTAGTTGCTCTTGTATTTAGTTAGCTTGTGTAGCTAGAAGTAGTTCCCCTTGCGTGACTAATTTGGTTTGTGTAACCTTGTTAGTCACTTTGCTTAGTTTGTGTAGCTAAGTAATTCGCGCTCTCTAATTTGGCATTGGTTGCCTTGTTATTGAGCATTGCTAGTGAGGTTAGGAGCTTTGTGCTTTTGCTTACTAGTTGTGTAGGAGCTCCCCGTTTTGCAAAGTACTAGTGGCATAGGTTTATGTGACCTTGCTCCTAGAATTGGTTAGGCGAGCTCTTGCTAAGGTAGCACCTTGTTTGCTTGTTTAGGATCTTTTACAAGGTGCTAGAGAACTTAGATAGAGGGGTGTAGTCTTGGCTAGACCGATAGTTTCAATTCCGCATTTGTTTCGGTTAGCCGGCGTGATAAGTTTTTTAGAAAGGACTATTCACCCCCCCCTCTAGTCCGCCATCTCGACCCTACACCATCGGTATTAGGTTGTTGTGTCTCGTGTACGAACTCAAACCCGTCAACAATTCCAGTGGTATAAGGCGCAGAGCTACCCTCTCCATGCTTTGTCCAAATCAAGTAATCTTTCATAAATCCTCGACGGACCAGATGAGTAAGGATTTGTTGAATGTCATCAGATACAACAAGATTTCTACAATCCATGCATGGACAATGTGTGTGCGTCTTTCTTGTTCTTGAAGCATGGTTTTGAGCAGCATCAATAAACCTCTGGACCTCAGTTATGTATGATGGATCTAGTCTTGATAAATTATACATCCAAAATGACCTCTCCATCACTACCTGTAAAACACCATTCATATGACCTAAGGGTTTACAAAGGATTTATCTAGGGTTTATTAGCTAGGGTTTGTGGTTAAGCTTGAGATTAAAGGAAAAAACCTAAGTTACATAATTAAAAAATAATCTAAGTATAGCATAACTATATAAATACATCATTCATTGTAAATAGATAGATGATGTGGAAGGTGATAATAAAAAACCTAACTACCAAATAATTAAAAAAAATCCACAATTATCTCTCTACATAAATATACAAAGAACACACCATTAGTTTAATCTTGTAAAAACTAGCTAAATTGAGAAGCAAACATGTTGAGAGGCATTATCCAACCATATTAAGCAACCCCATCTAACCATATCAACAAATAAAGACAAGAAGCTAGCTATTCTTCTCTCTCACTCATAAAACATACATACATGTTGATAAATAAATTGAAAAATTTATAAAGAGAGAGAGACATAAATTAGAAAACCTAAGTATAGCATAACTATATAAATACAACATTCATTATAAATAGATAGATGATGTGGAAGGTGACAATAAAAAACCTAACTATCATATAATTAAAAAAATCAACAATTATCTCTCTACATAAATATACAAGAACACACCATTGGTTTAATCTTGTAAAAACTAGCTAAATTGAGAAGCAAACATGTTGAGAGGCATTATCCAACCATATTAAACAACCCCATCTAACCATATCAACAAATCAAGACAAAAAGCTAGCTATTCTTCTCTCTCACTCATGGTGAAACCCTAGATCCAAAAAGTGGCACAAATTGAGCTAGAATGAGCAAATTGAGGCAAAAGGGACATATACTTACCTCTTTTAGCAACCTCCTTCCTAGAAATGAAGATCAAAACCTCCCCCCTTGTGTTTTGAGAAATCTGGAACTCCAAAATCACCACCAATGGAAGGTGGATGCGAGATACTGTGTTCTGGTCGAGGAGGAAGAAGGGGTATTTATACAGAGATAACACATGCGGTTGCTTAAGTCAACCGCCTGTGATAAATTGTTTCCAAGTCAACTGCCTGTGAAAAACGTTTCCACATGCGTCCAATAATCTCTGACACCGCCCTAATTATACCACAGGCGCGTCGTAACTGGAACTGCCTGTGGTATAAAAGGGGGTGCCAGCTATGAGCCTGTTTCTACTAGTGTCACCTCGACACCTCCACCGTTCAGGAACTTTGTCTGTGGCCTTTCCTAGTTGCGTCTGCCGCCGGAGTGTCCCTACTGCATGCCGTGGTCGATCGCATTGCGCCCGCTATGCCGCCAGCACTCACGGTCAAGCCGCTATTAGCCATTCCTTGGAGGAGCTATGGCTTGTCCATGTCCTATAGATTGTAGAGCCACCCACTGAACTGTCCAAGGTCTCCATAGAAACACTTAGGATGACAAAGATAAATATCCCACATAGATCCCTATATGTTGACATCTCTAACACGATTACAAATAGGAGGGTCAAATTCATTCCTAGCAAAGGTATTAAAAATGTTCGGGACATCTTGGCATTGCTTAAGCTAGGTTGTCATCTCCAATACAACACCAAAAGATGTGGTTATACTTACGATCATAGCACTACAGAAAATAAATAAAGATTATCCACAAGCGCACAAATAGAATATACTCGTTGTAGCATTTCACCTAGCAAAGTTCCAGTTACCCTTATTCATAATTTTACCACTACAGAGATACTTGGAGGTATAAAAATAAAAGCTATAACTCACTAGTACACAGAGGTACTATACAGGCGGTTCGCAACCACTTACTACAGGCGGTTTGGCGAACCTCCTACGCTGGTGGCCTATGGAAATAAATTTTTCCATAGGCGGGTAATTGAGAACTGCCTGTAGAAATGCATTTATACGCATGTAGAAATCCATTTCTATAGGCGGCTAACATAACCAAACCGTCTGTGCTAAGATTTTCAAATTTCCCGCCAATTTCCAATTTTTCCCACTACACCATATTTTTAATATATATATTAATACATACATACAACATACATATATATGTATATACACAATATTGAAACTACTAAAGCCTAGTCGATCATGTCAACCAATGCAACATGCAATTCATTTATATATACCATTACTTTGTACATAAATTTACATTAATTACAAACATCACACATCAAGTTTTTTCTGTTTACATACATAAGAGGTTTCACATCTAAAACCTCTGCTCTAATAACTCGATTTAGTTAGCTTACACCTACTAATATTTCTTAGCGCTATGTACTCGGGCTTTGCTTGGGTGTTGGTCCGATCGTGATATTTCCCTTTGGTGGGAATGACTTCTCTCAAGAGGAAAGTGTAGAGGTCCTCAACTATGTTGTATAGAATAGCTTGAGTCACGCTCTTCGCCTTTTCCAACTCATGTTGTTGCAGAGGAAGTTAGAAACATCATATATTTATAGTTCATAACACATGCTTAGCAACCACAAATGACACAACTATATAAATGACTCTTAGAGCATTTCCTTAGAATGGTTAGTGACATATCATCTGGTCTCTCTCATGAACTCGCAGATGTAGAATCCACAGCGGACCAATCCGACTGGTTGCTTGTGGCACTGTATAACAAAAAAGTGGATATTTATTAGTTGCAACATCATCCTTTGCATATTTATGTATAAAACAAAGATAACTTGGTAAATTTTGGTACGTACCGGCCATTTATAAAATAATCTCAATGGCTGCCCCGCTTCTGATGACTCACACCTTCCACCTTTAATCTTATGATACCTATATGCCCTATGGTATCAAATACATTCTTCAAGTTATTCTGAAACTCTTATAAAAATATGTATGCATATTTACTCGGCTTACCGTTCTAAGTGTATAATGAATTTTATATAACTTGAAGGATCATAGTCTGTGGAATCTAGGACTAGCACATTTCCTAGCCTAGGATTAACGAAGAGGCAGATCCAATGGTCTCTGAGAGAATCGAATTTATGATGCAAGTGACAATTGAAATTAGTAATACGATGATGCATACAAAATGACACTTACCCAAAGTTATATTGGGCCATAACACATTCTTGGTCTTGAAACTTGAGCAGTGCCAAGGCTATGTAGAGGTCGTATAGGCATTCATAATTTTTTCACTGTTCAGCTATTACCTTTGCATGCTCGGCGGGATCCAAACCTTGCAAGGAATCGTGATCGTCTCCAATTTAGAATTTGTGCTGCTCCTCACCTATCTTCATCGAGCTCAAATACACAACCCTCTTACTGGCATTTCTATCTAGATCTAGACCGTACCGCATCTCTTATTGTTCAAAATTCATTCTGCAAGGCGCACTTGTACGTTAGTTGTTGAAAATTGATGTAACTCATGAATAATAACACAAGCTAGTACAAGTGACACTTACAATGTAAACACAGTTACCAGATGCACGTCTAGTCTCTGGAGGTTCATCATTAGCCACATGTCCTCGAAGGTAACGATTATCGTTGCACGGTCACTGTTGAATGCTTTTGTGGTATATTCACATTGATCGTGTTGATGCCAACAGAAGCTGCTCTCATATACTAGTTATGCATCTTTTTTATACCAGCCGGGGCCTTTCTAAGTTTGTCCCAACTGAGTAGAAGCCTACCCGGCTCATATTTAGTAGGGACAAATTTATAATCATCTTTCATTGGTGGCCTGATTTTTATAATAGGTGTTTTAGACCTTCTCGTTGTTGATGGTCCTTAAGTACTAAAATTAGTAATCAAATAAACATGAAAAAGGATCAAAATGAAACAAACATCTAGAATTAGGGTTTTATCTGACAGAATTCCACGAGCTTTGGTGTTTATCTATTTCTGCAGGGAGTTATCAGAAAATATGGAGAGAAGGCCCACATGTCATGTTTACAACGAGATAATTACGTGCCGCGCAATTTTCCTCAATGTAGAAGGGTCCAGAAGCCACGGGAACGAACGAGAAGGGATTCGGGCTCGGGGGCAGGGCGCCCGCCCAACCTCCTTGGGCGCCCGCCCAGGGTAGGAGTCCAACCAGGACTCTGCTTCGGGGCAAGACTCCACCGACCTAAAGGATCAATCTAAACCATACAATCTATGTCGATTTGATCCAATGGATCACGTTCACTTGAGGGGACTATAAAACCAGACCCGCTGGCCCCTGGAGGAGAGGAGAAGAAATCATTATTCAGAGGTAGCCATCAAAGTTAGGGTTCAGAGCTTCTCTCCAACAGAGAATTAGAATTAGCTACTACCTAATCCTTCAAATTTAGAGGTTTGATTAGATAGCAATTAGAGAAGTAGAGCACTACGCTCTGGATTCGGATCTTCAGTAATAAATATTGGTATTATTCATATCTTTCTCTAATTCTTTGTTCTAATTGCATTATGTCTGTAATTATTATGTTCTTAGTTTGTTCTAGTTCTATATTTGATATAGTTCTAATTGATAATGAGTTTATGTATAAGTTTGCAAAGCGCTTAGCTCTTGACGCGAGGGAGTTAGGTGATAGATCACATGTAAGCGTGGTGCTTATATGTTATTTATCTGCAAATGTATCCTATTGGCTGGGTCGTGTGGTAGTTCATGATAGTGACAGCTTCGTTGATTCTTATATAGTCCACCCTCCGTTGATAGGACAGGCAGAACAGGTATTGTGGAGTAAGTCATGCGATGCTCTGATTTACTTTATCAATGTTCCTTATACATGAATGAAGAGTCTTTTATGATATATATGATCTTGTAGATAACTAGAGTAGATTATGACTTAGTAATTAGTAGATAACTTAGAATCCATTCTCTAGCTAATCCGATATCACCTACATATATGAGGAGTAGTCTATTTTCTAATCGCTGTGCTCTTTATCCCATGAACTTATAATTCGTTATCATTATCTTTATGGTTTACCCCCTGCTAAAGTATGTGACTGTGTGACGAGTTTCTCATTAGTAATCATGTTCTTGCAAGTTTATCTCTAGTTTATGCCTTGATAGATTTTGCCCCTTGATTTAATTTCATCTTCTTGAGATCCCTTGAGCAAAATTATAAATAACGATACCTGGAATACTTATCCTGGTGAAATGCTACAATGAGGTGTTTTATCTGTGCGCTTGCGGATAGAATAGATTATTTTCTAGAGAGCCTTTACATTTATAAGTACCTTTGTACACTCTAGCGCCATGCTAGGGATGACAACCTAGTATCTAAGTGGTGTTAGCTAGTGTCAACACTCGTCTCCTTCTCGTGCTGTACCAAGTTAACGAGTTTAGATGTGCGGCTCCTTGTAAGTCCTAACAAAAAATAGGGTCATACAAGCAGTCTTCTTCTTTGACGCGTACGGGGAAATCAATTTGGGCACCAAAAGTTTGGATTTTTTGGTAGTGGTAGTGTTGTCTCATTATTTTTGGGTGGTGGTGGTGGTGTCTTATCGTCGTTTTTGGGTGGTGGTGGTGTGGATGATTGCGGTGGTGTTGATGGCGGTGGTGTTGTCATTTAGGTGATAGTGGTAGGGATGGTGGTTGAGGAATAATCGGTGAGGATGGTGACTACAAGAACGAGGAGGGTGGTGGATTGGGAAGAGATGTGGGATGGGACGACTCCTGAGTCTTCGGCACTTCACGGGGTGATGGTTGTTGTAGCTTAGACAATAGGACGTCTCGTCGAGGCCAAAGAGTGAAATTCTTGATAGCTTGTGCCAGTTTCTCAATACACCCAGGATTGAGAATGTCTAGCATGTCGTCCTCATATCCTTGGACAACTGTCAGCACTTCTACCCTGTAGTAGTCCTCGGGAATCTCCCTACCATGGAACTAGCGCCACGGGATCATAAGTCCTGTGGCTACTTCCCTTCTAGAGTTGTTGTTAAAACCGTACCTTATGACTAGGGAGCAATGAACACGACTATCGATCTCGTCAACTAGAGAGTGGACCTTGTCTCTGGTAGATGTAATACTGCTTGGGACGATCGGAGCTTGTTCTGTTGTTGTCAGGGCAATGACTAGCTTCATCTGAGAAGACTGACCACTCAATCGGCTCGACATCATAGTTGTCAATCGCTGTATCAACTTAGGAGGAGGATTAGAGAGGATTTTAGACATCACCTCTTCAACTTCTCTCTTAGCCTCCTTAAAATAATTAGACAATTCTTCCTTGTAGCGATCGTGTTTCCTATACATTCATTTCCTCTTTGGTTTGAATCCTTCTTTGGATGAGATGCCTTGTACACCCTCACGAGCCGGCTGGGCCGGCTGGCCAGCCAACCTCTCCCTCTCTCCCCTCTCCGACCATGGGTGGGCCGGCCTAGCTGACCAGTTGGCCCACCCCCCTCTATAGCCAAGGGTGGGCTGGCCAAATTGCCCAGGCGGCCCACCTCTCCCCCTCTCCACTTTCCGGCCACAAGAGCTGGCCCCACCACCACCACTGGTGAGCAGCCCCCACGCCCGGCCTCGACGCTCCCCCCCCACATGCAGCTGTAGCCGTAGCCTACCCTGCGCCCTACCCTAATGCTCCCCCCACACCTGGCCACCTCTGGTCACGCCGCCGGCGAGCCGTGTCTGCACGTGCCCTCCTTGCCTCTCCCAAACCCTGTGTGCTCCGGCAACGGCCCCGATGCGCAGCCGCACCCGCCCTCGCGCGCAGCTGTCACCTTGACATCGGCGAGCTTACCTCAATGGGAAGGGAGCAGATGGAGACCTCAACGGCAAGGGGGATTTCGGCAGCCTGCCGGTGTGGGTTTGACCAAACTGGCGCCTTCAGAGTTAGAATTTTTTGGGGCTCTGGGCGTGCCATTTATACTGTTACTATTTCTACAGGCAGTGGTCTTAGGGAACCGCCTCTACCAATGATATACACAGGCGGTTCTCAGCGCCAACCGCCTGTATAAATCCATTTATACAGGCCGTTGGCGTTGACCGCCACTTGTATAAATTTGTTTCTACAGGCGGTGGTCAATGTCCACCTCTTGTAGAAAGCCTGGCCATGATTGGGCCAGCCCACCAGACCTGCATTGATCATTTCTATAATGTCTTTTTCTATATTTTTTGTATCATCTTTCTATTTTGTTTTTTATGTTATATATTATTAGTATATTAATATTATAATATAATTATATTGTTTCTACATTATTTGTGACATATTATTTCTATATTCTTTATTTGTGACATAACTATATATTGTTTACACAGGATTTGTATAGTGCTATTATATATTATTTATATAATATTTTCATATTCTTTTATATATTGTTTATATAGGGTTATATTGTTACTATTTTTATGGTTATTAGCTAGGGTTTTGTTTATGTTGGGTTTATATATATATATATTTCATTATATTGTTTAGCTAGGGTTTATGTTATCACTCATACATGATGAATGACAAATATAATCTAGGGAGCACAAATATAATATGACAACACTTAAGGGATTAGGGTACATATTATAACATTAGTTGATTACGTGATGAATCACAGATATAATTGTTGGCATTTCTTAACGTCATCGATAAAAGACAACACTAAAAAATGTATGGCACTGAATTAACTTGCCTTTAGCAAACTAGCCACTTTATCTCTTGCCACTATTTCTAAGCATTGAACTAGGTTCTCATCCCTAATCATATAGGTACAAATAAACAAAGGCATAATATAGTTCTATCATTTTATGTGACTAGGAAAAAATAAATATAATATGTAAGTAAATAACAACTCTACAAGCGGGCATATAATTAGACCATTGTAACATTTTACCTAGAGTATTACCAGGTTGTCGATTTATAATTATACCACTGAGAAGGTATAGCTAAACTATAAAAATGGCATTGATAACAATTATATATATTGAATAAGAGGTGAAACCAAGATCATTTACTCTAATTGTAACAGGGGTAGTCACATGATAAATATAAGTGATAAATAAGGATCAAGCATCATATATATATAAAGATAAACACAGAGCATCTCATCTAGTAACAATAATAACTGCATCAATGGAAATTATATCTAAGGTAATTCTATAACTGCATCAATGAATACTCAAATTAGTGCAAATACGTCTAGCAATCATTATGAGTCAATTCTATATCATATTTAAATATAAAAGGAGCATCAACTAAGGAGGATATTGAGACGTAACGTCATCTCCGACGCGACCGGACTCTACCAAACTATAATAGTCACCTGCACGAACCACCACACGACCGGGCACATTAGGGAGCACCTGCAGATAGGCAAGATTTCTAAACACCACATCTACATATTGCCAATCATTCACCTAGAAATTCTCTAGATGGACGCTATACGAGCAATTACATAAATTCAATAGGATCAAACCAACTATGCTAGACATATAATTAAAGCAGATAAAGACTATTGCAATGAAGAACATATATAATATGAAGAATATTGTTTCCCAAATTATAATGACAAACATTAAGAGTAAAGTTACAAGATCTATACCAAACTCTACACTACTAACAATGTCGAGAATCCAGCTCCGGCTGACGAACTTGAACTCCTCTACTTCTAATCTAACTAGGCTAAAGTTATGAACTAGAGAGGCTCTAATGAACTAAAAAGCTCTTGATGGCTTGATCTTCAAACGACTGAGGGATGGATGAGGATGATGCCTCCAGGGAGGGGATCTGCCTCTATATTAATAGTTCGGTGGGATGAATACGCACCATCGATCAAACTGACTTCACATAGGGCTGAGATGGATCCTTAGAGGCAGTGGAAGAAGACTCCAGAAGGCGGCGGGAGGAAACCGTGGTGGGGCACCGCCTAGCACCGCCTTATGGCCAGTCGACCCCACATGGAATGTACTCGGGTCCCCATTGCTTCAGGTACATTCTAGATGCTTCCCACGTCCAGATGATGTATGCTTCCTTCTGGGCCAAATTTCATGGTTTTTAAGCACTTGAATCCCTCCATTAATCATTTTCTATTATAATCCTTGGAATTTATAGAATAACCAAAACTCATGGAAATTGTCAGATAAAACCCTAGACTAGTTTGTTTTTATGTTTCCTTCTGTGTCTAAATCTATTAAAAGTTGACGTTATCCACCGTCAACAACACCCCTAAGCTTACCCTTTGCCGGTCCCTAAGAAAAGCCTAATTACTAATAAACTTGGATCAGGAGTTGCTACAATGCTTTAATGGCTTTCAAATACACATGCTTTAAATAGAAATCCTTCTCCAGATTTAGACAAAACCACTCCAACTTCCAAACTTACCCATTTTACCTTTAACCATGGGGCTTCTAGCTTTCATATGGGCCTTGAGCAATCAAAAGATAGAACAATGAAGTCTACGCACCATGTCTCCAATTTTTCGTAGTTCCAAAAATTTCAGAGTTTGTTAGATGTTTTCAAAATAAAACTCAGAGCTTAATTGTATGACATCCTTAAGTCTCTTTGTATACGGTATTTATGGGTATCACAAAAGGTAATCATAATGTTATACCTTCCTATAGCTAAGTATTTAATAGTGGAGTTTATAGGAGTGGCAATGAAAAGGATGAGCATACATGCAATTCATATATTATAAAGTCAAACAATGCATCCAAAGAGAGTTAAGGCATACAATCAAACCAAGATGTGCATGTGTGTGGATTATGGTGGATAGGTGTATATGCATATATGGTGGCTAAAACTTATTCTAATTTGGCTCTTCTATAAAATAATGCCTCTCTTGTAAGGACTCAGAACTTTTCCATAGGAAAACATGGGCTACCTTTATTCATTTCTTTCTTTTCTTCTTTTTTTTAATTAGGGAGGCGGGCATCTAAGTTCCCATTGTTTTAATTTCTAGGACACTTGTCCATCTTTTACTCCCTTTTTCTTTCTTTTTTACTTTTGCATAGCCACATGCATCCTTAGAATAAGAAATAATTCAGAGAGATATCAATAAGAACATAGAGCAATTAAACAGAGGTTTATCCTATGGGTTTATTTTTGGGTGTTCACTCCTAGGGTAGGACAAAAAACATTTTTAAGGTGGTATCTAGACAAAAGTGGAAAGTGATTGCGCTTACTCCTAGTGTATGAATAATGCATTTGTGAGTGGAGTGTGTACGTGATCTTGGTTTTAAAAGCATGACAAAACTCTTATAAGGTATACAACAAAGGTTGACTAAACTCAATTTTAAATAAGTAGCATGAATGATCAAAAGTTTTCCTAATCTAATTATATAGTATTTGGCTTTGGTAGGAAATTAAATTTTTGTCATACAAGAGCTCATCATGTAAGGTTTTGAGTTTTCAAAATAAATCTCCAGAACATAGTATAGCTAGGAATAAGATAACAGTATCTCAGACTTTCATGAGTCATATCAATCAATCACCTAGACTGAGCTCAAGCACATGCCTCCACAAGTTTTAAGTTCAGAGCAAATTCTTATATCAAAACAGTAATATCAAAAACTCAAGAGAATTTATGGTTGAAAACTAGGCACTTGAGAATAATCAGAGCGACTATTCATCACTTCTAAGAAAAAATTTTAATGTTCATCATATTTTATTTGACTCTAAACAAAATAGATAGTAGACACACTCTATAACCAAACCTTAATAATACACTAAGTATGTTTCTTTGGTTTTAATTTTTTTTGGTATTTTATGACTATAAGAAAGACTCGATAATCGCTTAGGTATAATTACCTAATAACTAGGGGATGCACTCCCCTAAGCTAGATGTTTGTTATGGGTTGACTTGAATGATCTTTAGAGCAAATGTGTCCACAGAAGTCCTTAATGAGCTTCACTGATATACTCACTCCTTTGTCGTAATGTCATCCTGTAGAATTATACTCCCAAAAAGAAAACTAACACTCAAGGCTCAAATACGATAGAGGTTAATGGTTAGCCAATGAGTAACTGATTATACCGATGAGTTGATTTTTAATTTAATAGATTCTATGGCAGGATTATGAGTTGTCTCTTTTTGAATTTTCTATTTATAACATGGGAAAATAAACATGAATGTTGTGCATGATCTTTTATTTTTATTTTGATACCACCACAGTAAATATTCCTAGGGGGTTACCATAAGTTTATTCACATGGGGCTTTAATATTTTTATGATGCAATATGTGTAGCAGCAAATATTTTTATTTTCCTTTTAATGTGCATAAAGATAAATATGCTAATGTAAATTCATTAATGTAAACATGTATATTACTAATGAGATAACTATGATTTTAACCTTATGGCTAGGGTATAGAATTTAAAGTCTACCGACAGGACTTAGATAGAGGAGAGTGCTTACTCAGTGGGATCATTGTCTGAGGTAACCTCAGTCAATTCCCCATCTTGTGGTGGTGTTGTAGGTGCATCTTCTTTCTTCTCCCCCATTTTATTGTTGTCTCTCCTTCTGCCTCCTTTTCTGCTTGCTCTATATTCTTAGCTTCATCTTGCTCATTGAAACGGTCTTTGTACTTTGAAATCATATCATGGAAGTCCTCCCATCCATCCTTAGGCTGGGCAGCCTGACGGTGGGATCAATGTCTCCTCCTATTGTGTAGCCCCTTGGCCTGTAGACCATTATTATAATTTTTGAAAGAATAACGTACCTTCACAGTGGGCAAGTCAAAGTGGATCTCTCCTGATCTCATGTAGATGATGGCATTAGCGGTATTGAGAAATGGTCTCCCTAGGATGACTGGTGATTCATCATCAACCTACATGTCATGAACCAAGAAATCTGCGGGTATATAATGATCTTGAATATTTTACCGTGACATGCTTTGCTATGCCTGGAATCTCAGCGATAGGTCCGCCATCCGCAACTGCATATATGTTGGGTACAAAGGTACATACACTACCTTTGCTATTATGTTGACTCTAGCACTAGTGTCACAAATGGTGCCGAAGAATGTTGTATCTTTGATTTTGCATTGAATGATTCGTACTCCTGTGTCTTCTCTTTTGACTACAAATGGTCAAGGGAGCAAATGATCATTCTCGGTGTTGATTATAGTAAACAACTGAGCTGTCTCTTCTAGAATCTTCTAGATCGTATTCTTCTTAAATCTTCTATTGCTCCCCTTCTTGGGCTCTACTGGTTGCTTGTGTTCTTGATGATGTTCGTATGGCTGGTTAGGAAATGCAAGAGTGTTCAAGATGCGGTTCTTGAATGAGAACTTCTTCTTGTCCTTGATGGAAAGAATGATCTTGGCATGCTTTGCATCGATGATGGCTTTGGTTGTGCATAAGAATGGTCGGCCCAATATGATGGGTGCTCTAACATCTTCCTTCACGGCCAAGTTTTGTGGTTTTTAAGCACTTGAATCCCTCCTTTAATCATTTTCTAGAATAATCTCTAGAATTTACAAAATAACCAAAACTCATGGAAATTATCAGATAAAACCCTAGACTAGTTTGTTTTCATGTTTCCTTTTGTGTCTAAATTTAAATTAAAAGTTGACATTATCCACCGTCAACAACAATCTAGGCTGCTACTATTCTTCCTTGTCGATCAGGGCGCACCTAGGGCAAAGAAATCTGTGGGTTGCTTCACTCAACATTTTTTATCTTCACAGGATGGTCCACAAAGAGGGACATGTCGCTGAACTGGTTAAAATCCTCTAGATCCGATACATTGTCAACTCCTACTGCTTGATACTTTCCTAGAAAAGCTACATGCTTCGGCTTGTCGGTACTTTTCTTCTCATTCTTAAGAAGGATCTGTTCAGCATAGAAAACCTATGCAGCACGGTTAGCAAGGATCCATGGGTCATATTTATATCCCACCTTACTTAGACCAAGAATTCTGACCCCATAATTATCCACTGTGGCTGTTGGCAAATCTTAGCAGCACCGCTAGAATAGCGAGGTCACTAGAGATGCCAGGTGTGTGGTAATTCTAGACTAGTGGATAATTCCACAGGCGCACAGAATGTACCGATGTAGCACTTCACCTAGGAGTATTCCAAGGCATCGTAATTTATATTTTCCCAAGGGAAAGCAAGCTAGGATGTGTAATAAGAGTGGGGAGATATCCTTGTGTTTACTATGGCCTAAGACCAACTAGTGGACTATGGGGTAAACGATAGATACGATAAATGATAATCAAAGTAAAGCTTAAATCCTAATCTAAGGTAACTAGTAGTGATAGCTAGGTGGGAGGGCAACGAGTGAGTATAGGACTCCTATGATGCTAACTTAACTCTGGTGGACTCGATCCTAATAGATAGATTAGATGATAAACTAACCCTTACTACTTGTGTGAGGGGAGGAAACGAAAGAGAAGGAGATAGAACCCCTGCTCAAGCGAGACCAAACTTATGTACGCCCTGCACTTAGAAACTAGCCTTGACGTGGTGGGAGTCCTAATGTCGAGCCCGAACTATCACTTTAGGCCAGTGTGCCCACAGACCTTCCGTAAAGACTAGTGGCTACCGACGATAAGACTAAGTATGAACAACATGTTCACACTTACTCTTACAACTCTCACTAACGATCAAATTAGCTCGAGCTCCTAGATTAACTTAGTACGGTGATCTATACAAAAGGATTGGTTCTAGGGACCAATCCACTATAACAACTAGGCTACTAAGACTTAGCCCACTACAATACTATAAAGAGACTTGCATAAAGTCTTTCTTCAAAGTAATACTAAGCAAAGTCCCGAGCTTGCTCGACTCAACTCTAACTCCTACTACTAGACTAACAACTAGTTGATCTCTCAAGCTTATGAGTATGAAGATGCAAGAAGAGATGATTTACAATTGAGGATCCAGCATCTATTTATAGAGGGACATGATGCAAGAAGACATGATTTACAATTGAGGATCTACTCTAGCGCCACGTCAGCGATCCGTGCGATGTTGCTTGATAGCCCTTGGATGCAACCAACCTTGGAACTGCCTCAAATCCAATGGCTAGCATTATTTTAGCATGTGTGAAATGTGGGGAAGTTCGTGGGAGCAAACTGACCTCGGCTGGCCACCAAGGGGGATCGATCGATCACCCTATGACAGGTGGGGCCAGCCTAGGTTGGTTGGCTGTTGTCCCCACCTGTCATAGAGTATGGTTCTCCGTCTTGTTCTACTTTGTCATGCCGGTTCTTCTTTCATGTGGACCCATGAATCCATGTGCTCTTGATTTCAGTCGTTGAGAGAAAGCACACTCTGATCCGAAGGCTGAGAATTGCTTCTAGGAGGTTGCCTTGGATTAGGCCTACGTGGCACCTTGAGGAGATGGCACAGGGGGATCGGCCGATCCCCATGTGGGCCCATCTTGGTTGCTTTTTGTGCCAATTCATGCTAACTAGAAATCACAAGCTAAGAGTACTAGTAGAACTAGTTATTGATAACATGTGTTCATGAATGTTTAATCTTCCTTGAAACTGAGGCCTGTTGACGGTGTTTTGGATGTGCATTTTGATGCTATAATTACTGTCAACAATGACATTTTTATCTTCAACCCATTTACATCGAAACACGAGGATCTAAAATGTACTATAGTCTAGTTCCCATATGTCCTCGATGAAGCCAAAGTATGTAATAATATCACCAGTTTCGTCGTCTATGGCCTCACATCGAATACCACTATTTTGTGCCATGCTCTTTTTGTCCTTAGACTTGGTATGAAATGTGAATCCACTTATGTCATAGGTTTGCCATGTTTTGACTTGGCATGATGGTCGAGATGCCAAAGCCTTGATGGTTTGTTTCTCAATTGTTTCCCCATATGGAAAATTCTGCTCGCTTAGCCATGTGTACAATTGTTTCTTGTGTTCCTTCATTACCCAATCATCCATTTGCCCAGGATTATGTTCTCAAAGCTCATTCATGTGTTGCTCGATCAAATGCTCCATTATCAAGAGCTGATGTAAGATGTTGTGTGCCTCAAGGAATGTATTGTAATCTTGTAGGACGAATGATTTCTGTCCAATCATCTCACTTCCATGCAGCCTACCATCATGTCTTGACGGAGGCAAACCTATTGCAACCTAATCTTTTAGGACACTATTGCAGAATGGTCCTCTAGACAAAATCGCCTCTTCGGTATAGTACCCCCTATCATGGACGCCTCAGGACGAGCATGAGTTGATAAATAGC
>NC_012874.2:35989281-36001014 GCF_000003195.3 Sorghum bicolor | reverse complement strand
TTTTCCAAATGAGTTACCCTCTCAACTTGCCATGCCACTCGATCCTAACACGTATGCAAAGTTAGATCGCTCAAGTGGCACTAGATGACCAATATGCAAACAAGTTTGCCCCTCTTGATAGTACGGCCATCTATCCTAAATCCGGTCATAAACTTCTCTACACACCTATGACCGGTGAAATGGAAATGCCCTAGGTTATACCTTTGCCTTGCACTTTCCATTCCATCTCCTCCAATGTTGATGGAACACATGCACCAACCAATCACCAAATGATATGATCCACTTCATATCATCACGTGACCGTATTGGATCGTCGATCTTGACCTCACTTGCTCTTCACCGTTGCCTCGGTACATCGGCGCCAAGTCTTTCTCAAGCTTCACCGTCACACGCGGTCCCTCGCTTCAAATCCTCTGACTTGCCCTTCACTCTTGCAACCAGTCCATCGAGCCAAGCCTCATCTTGATCTTCTCCACCTTGGTCACATGACTCCATGTCATGTCTCATATGCAATGAGCTCCTCCATCATCACATAATCACCTGTGACTAATCTCCTGTGTATCTCACATAAACACTATTAGTCCACCTAAGTTGTCACTCAATTACCAAAACCAAACAAGGACCTTTCACGGGGAAGGTTGATTACTAATCAGGAATGAATATGGAATTTGGAGTCATCATTCGCATCACTAATATGATTGAGATTATCAATTCTCTCATACAGTTTTACCCTGGTATTTTTCTATTTTATTTTATGCAGGGTAATGTATGAATAGAAGACATCTCCCAGGAAATTTTGTTAACAACCCCGAAGCATTATTTAGAAAAACAAGAGCCAAGCTCAAGAAGGCATCGTCAACACTTCAGCATGAAGCTTCATCCAACCAAGAAGATCACCAAAGTTTCACATGGAACTTGTCTTCAGAGTTCGAAGTCATGGTGAACAAATCGATCCGTGAGTTCTCAGCTCCCACTACGGACAACATCCGCACTGGACCTACAGTAGAGATCGACGGCAACTTTGAGCTCAAGCCTAGACTTATCAACATGGTGCAGTCCAACCAGTTCTGTGGGAAGGCACACGAAGATGCTAGTGCTCATCTCCAACACTTCCTGGATATTTGCAGCACATTCACCATATCAGGAGTCCCTAGAGATGCTATACTACTTCGCCTCTTCCCATTCTCACTGTTAGGGAGAGCGAAGTAGTGGTTCTACGCTACAAAGGAGAAGAATACTACGTGGGCACTCTGCTCCACAAATTCTTTCCCATGGGCAAGACCAATGCTCTCCGTGGGAAAATTACAAGTTTTTAGCAACAACATGATGAATCCGTTCCAAAAGCATGGGAGCGCTTCCAAGACTAAATCCTAGAATGTCCCCATCATGGAATGGAGAGCTGGCTACTGATGCAGATGTTTTATCATGGGCTCGGCAATAGTGCCAGTGAGACCATGGATGCTGCAGCTGGAGGAGCATTCCTGTCACTCACCATACCACAAGCCACAGCTCTTGTGGAGAAGATGGCATCCAACCAAGACTGGAATGAAGAAAGGACCCAGACACGCAAGAGAGGAGGAGGTATGCACCAGCTCAAGGAGGTAGACATGCTGTCTGCCAAGCTAGACCTCCTCATGAAGAAGCTCGATGATAGAGCCAGAGGTAAGAAAGAAGTCATGCACGTCTACGACTCTCACATGACTTGTGTGGAGTGTGGAGATACTGGACACTCAGGCAATCATTGCCCTGAGGTGCTGGAGGACGTGAACTACATCAACAACAACAACTATTACAACCATCCTCAAAATAAAGGTTGGAATCAACAGAGGCCTAACTTCTCAGGTAATTATCAAGGTAACAATTCTTACAACAATAATAATAATTTTCCACCTATGAGAGAGTTAGTGTCTAATTAAGGAAAACTATTGGATAACCTATCTAAGAAATTGGCCTCTAATGATAATATGCTATAAAATATAAAAATTTGAATGGATAATTTCTCTACTGCCATCAAGAATCAAATTAGCTTTAATAAAATGATTGAATCTCAATTAAATCAAATAGCTGCTGTTGTTCCTACTACTAACCCCGGTATACCATCACAACCCGAAGGATTAGAATCTGCAAATCTTGTAGACAAGTTTGATACAGGTAACTACTGGAGTAACCCCGTTGCGGAAGTTACTACTGACCTTCTGCCGGTCAAGAGAGGCGATCCAGGATGCCCCATCATCCCGATCTCCATCGACATGGTGGACTTTCCAGAAGCACTCTGCGACTTTGGCTATAGTGTCAACATTATGCCCAGGGTACTCTATGAAAATTTCATTACATATTCTTTCTTAGAAACAACCATGTGTTTGCAGCTTGCAGATTGGACGTTAAGTTTCCCAAAGGGAATATTGAAGAACCTCTGTGTCCGAGATGGTACCTTGTATGCCCTAGTAGACTTCGTGGTGATAGAGACCGATAATGATGAGATGGCACCCATCATCTTAGAGAGGCCATTCCCGAACACCTCAGGAGCTGTCATCTTTGCTAGTGCTGCCAAGATCAGTTTCTACATCAAAGGGAGGAAGGAGACGTTTTCCTTCAAGAACAAGACTACACAAATCCCAGAGCAATCCCGACATGAACCAAGGAAGACGACCAACAGGAGGAACAGGAACAAGCAAGTGTGGACCGACTCAGCTAAGATGGTCACTGCAGTTCATGCAGGTCAAGATCATCGACTTAATCACCGTTCCTGACCAAGAAGGACGACCTAGGTATGCCAAGCATCCATTGCTCCATCAATGGGTACAACTTCTACAAGACACTTTGCGACACCGGATCGGGCGTCAACATAATGGCCGCAGTCACTGTTGATATTTGTTAATGCCATCAGGAAATGATCCGTAAGTGTTGACAGTTCTTAAGTATCAATTTTAATTATCAAATAAACAAGAGAAAGGACCAATATACAAACAACACCTAGAATTAGGGTTTGATCTGACAGAATTCCACGAGTTTTGTTGTTTATCTGTTTCTGCAGGGGGTTATCAGGAAATAAGGAAGAAAGGCCCACATGTTGGGATTACATAGAGATATTAACGCACCGCGCAATTTTCTTCCATCTAGAAGACTCCAAAAGCCACAGGAACGAACGGGAAGGCAATCGGGCCCGGGGGCAGGGCGCCCGCCCTCCCCCCTAGGGCGCCCGCCCTGGAATTGTACCCAATCACGGCCAACTTCGCGGATCACGCTCCACCAACCTAAAGGATCAAGGATAACCATTCAATCAATGTCGGTTTGATCCGACGGCCCACATTCACCAGAGGGGACTATATAAGTAGACCCCCTGGCCCTGGAGGAGAACAAGTTCATCATAGAGTGGAGAGGTGGCCTCGAAGGATAACCTTTCCTCTAAATAGACTTAGGGCTTAGCATCTAATGTGAGAGTAGACTGGATCTCGTTACTAGATTGTGAGAGATAGAGTGGAAGTGTAGATCGGAGGAAGCCCGGCCTGTCGGTGTCTACTCCGAGGTTGTACCGGTGGGATCAAGTTCTCCTAACCCGAAGCTTGTTCCTAGGATTCTTCAGTATTTCAACTTCTAAATTCTAGTAAGTTCTTGTTTTATTGTTCTTTGGTTTATGAGTTTACTTTGATCTCTTCGCGTAGAGTTTAGAGTAATCATCTCTAGTGTAAACGTGTTGTTTGGGCTAGGATACTCATAGATATGCCCTGACTAGCTGGACCGTGGTAGTAGCGAGGAACGTGACATTTCTAAGTTACCTTTGCAGACCATATCTCGTTAGCAGGATGGATAGGGTTTATAGGTGTGGGTTGAACATCCTCTATGGTGTCTAGATTCCGTGAGCCTCTCCAATAGAATAGTAGATCATCCTTACCAAGGTTAGAAAGATATTATGGTTGTAGTCTTCTCTATACATCGCTCGCATCGAGAAACATTCTTTGTAGCCTAAAGGTTAGTGGTAATAGACCGGGTTAGTCAGATGCACTCTTTCTTCTAGTGGTAAAAATATAAATACGATACTCTGGATAACATCCCGGGTGAAGTGCTCACCGATATCCATGCGCTTGCGGATCAATTCCTTATTGCGTTCCCAAATATCAACAAGCATTTCTGGCGCCGTTGCCGGGGAGAAAGACGGTTTGCTGAGATAACCTTGAGTCTTACTACTAGTTTGTATCTATAATTTTATCTTTTCTTATCTTTTATATTCTTTATTTATTTTCTTTATTCTTACCTTATGGAAAACTAAGATTCTAAATCAATCTATCAATTTGCAACACCTTCGGAAACTGACCTTTTACCATGGGACTCATCACAGCCTATCCAAACATCCCATTATAGGTTAAGTTCCAGGTTAATTGCCATGATTCAAAACCTATCTTTTTCAGGAAAGGAAGACGAGAACCCTTACCTTCATATTAGAGATTTTGAGCAAACATGTGATTGTCTTCGCAATGAAGGCATTTCTCATAAAACTTTACGTTGGAAGCTTTTTTCCTTTTTCTTTAAGGGGAGAAGCTAGACAATCTTATAATCACAAGGTAAGTCAACAACGAGGTGAATGGGGAGTTTTACGAGCCAACTTTTGTCTAGATTTTTATTCCCTCGACCGTATCGGTGACCTTAGACTCGAAGTCCTATCTTTTAAACAAAAAGATAATGAAACTTTGGGAAAATCCTAGAAACGTTTTTCTGATCTTTTAGAATCTGGTCCAAACCTTAATCTTGAAGACCCTGTTCTTTTATTTCACTTTTTTCGAGGTCTTCAGAAAGATCATAAACAAATGCTACATACAATGTCTAGAGGTTCTTTCTTTCGCATCCCTACTAATGATGCTATAGTGATCCTAGATAGAATCCTAGAAGCTGAGATGGATAATACCCTTCATGATGAAACCTACGAAGCCAAAGTAGACACTTTGCAAATTCTCCATCTACTCTAGCTATCCCAAGTTCTGAGCCACGAAAGGAAGAAATTCCACCACCTGATTTCATGCTGGATATAGAATCTGATCTTTTTGCCGATTTTGGAAACATTTCAAACTACCATTCTACTAACAGACCCCAAAACGACCATTTTAGCATTTGTTTGCCAACTGAACATCAATTGAGAGAGCTTATCGCAGTCATGAGTAGCGAATGGTTGGAGGAGTTAGAGCTTTCCTCTGATGTGATCCGTTTAGACACACCTCCTACAACTATACGCTGTGCTTATGATTTTGATCAATTTGATGCTCTCTATAATCCTGTTGTGGGGATCAACATCACGTCTAAATCTTTTGCACTTAAATTATTTAAAAATTTGGTCCTAACCCCCACAACAAAGATCATAAAGGAATCTTCGAGACGATTAGTCCCCAGTCTTGGAATTATTAATGTCCTACCCCTTATGGTAGAAGGCTCCATGGTTCATTTGAACTTCTATATCTTTGATATATGGGACTTCGACCTGTTGATAGGACAACCTTTTAGAACACTCCTTTATGAAGGTCACACTGGAAAGCTACGCATTTCTTTTCAAAAAACTTTTAAATTTTCAATAATAATTTCACACTCTTTAAATAATAAGTCTGAGTCTTATCTTTTGCCTGCTCCTATGGAGGAGGTAAAGGCTGCATCTCTAGAGCTTTTAGAAAAACCAAACTTAGAAGACGAGGCTCCTTTCTTCATAGAAGAAGAGGCCGAACCTTCTGAACCTAAACCCTTAGATGAGTTTGCAGAAACGCCTAGACCTCTCATAGAGCTTAAAACATTACCACCCGGTCTTATCTATGCTTTCCTAAACAATAATCCAGAGTTTTCTGTGATCATTAGTGATAAACTCACTCAGGAGCAAACTCTGCGATTGATGACCATTCTTGAGAAACATCACTCAGTTTTCGGCTACTCACTCCAAGATCTTACAGGAATCAGTCCTATGATTTGTACCCATCGTATTCTGACAGATCCTTCTGTTTCACCTTCTCGAGAGCCCCAACGTAGACTTAACAACGCGATGAGAGAGGTAGTTAAAAAGGAAGTTATAAAGTTGCTGCATGCAGGGATTATTTATCCTGTGCCGCACAGTGAGTGGGTGAGCCCAGTTCAAGTTGTGCCTAAAAAGGGAGGCATGACTGTTGTTATGAATGAAAAGAATGAGCTAATTCCACAACGCACCGTCACAGGATGGTGGATGTGCATAGACTATAGAAAACTAAACAAAGCCACAAGAAAGGATGATTTTTCCTTTACCTTTCATAGATGCGATGCTAGAGCGATTAGCGAACCATTCGTTCTTCTGTTTCTTAGATGGAAATTCAGGGTATCACCAGATCCCGATCCATCCCGATGATCAAAGCAAAACCACTTTTACATGCCCTTGCGGAACTTATGCTTACCGTAGGATGTCTTTTGGGTTATGTAATGCACCAGCTTCTTTTCAAAGATGCATGATGTCTATATTTTCTGATATGATTGAAAAGATTATGGAGGTTTCCATGGATGATTTCTCTGTTTATGGAAAAACTTTAGATAGTTGTCTTGAAAACTTAGACAAGGTTTTGCAAAGATGTGAAGAAAAGCACTTAGTCCTTAATTGGGAAAAATGTCATTTTATGGTTACGGAAGGAATAGTGCTGGGACACCTAGTGTCTGAAAGAGGTATTGAGGTAGACAAAGCTAAAATTGAAGTAATTGAACAACTACCTCCACCTGTGAACATAAAAGGCATTCGAAGCTTTCTTGGCCATGCTGGTTTTTATCGCAGATTCATAAAAGATTTTTCATTTATTGCTAGACCACTTACTCTTTTGCTAGCCAAGGATGCTCCTTTCGAATTTGATGATGCATGCCTAACATCTTTCAACTTATTAAAGAATGCACTCATCTCTGCACCAATCATTCAACCCCCTGATTGGTCGTTGCCTTTTGAAATTATGTGTGATGCTAGTGATTATGCTATGGGGGCAGTTTTGGGACAAACTAAAAATAAGAAGCATCATGCAATTGCTTATGCCATTAAAACTTTGACAGGAGCTCAACTTAATTATGCAACCACTGAAAAAGAGCTTTTGGCTGTTGTCTTTGCCATTGATAAATTTAGATCTTATTTAGTTGGAGCTAAAATAATAATTTACACGGATCATGCTGCACTAAAATATCTGCTCACTAAAAAGATGCTAAACCTTGCCTAATTAGATGGATCTTATTACTTCAAGAGTTTGACTTAGAAATAAAAGATAAAAAGGGAGTAGAAAAATCTATTGCTGATCACTTGTCTAGAATGTATTTTAAGAATCCACAGGAAACCCCCATCAATGATTCACTCTGGGACGACATGCTCTACGGGATTAACAGGTCTGACCCCTGGTATGCAGATATTGTTAATTTTATGGTTTCAGGGTATGTACCACCAGGAGCAAACAAGAAGAAGCTTATTCAAGAAAGTTGTTCACATATATGGGATGAGCCATACCTCTTCCGAGTATGCTCTGATGGCCTACTCAGGAGGTGTGTGACCACTGAGGAAGGACGGAAGATCATCGACAAATGTCATTCATCACCATATGGAGGCCATTATGGAGCATTCCGTACACATTCAAAGATCGGGCAGTGTGGATTCTACTAGCCTACAATGTATGAAGACACAAAGCAATATATCAGAAGATGTGGGCCATGTCAAAGGCATGGAAACATAAACACGAGGGATGTCATGCCACTCACCACCAACCTTCAGATTGAGCTCTTTGATGTCTGGGGAATATATTACATGGGTCCATTCCCCCATCAAAGAAGTGTGAGTTCATCATGATGGCAGTTGACTACGTCTCCAAGTGGGTAGAGGCACTACCTTGCAAGCATGCCGACAACATCAGTTCAAAGAGGATGTTTGAAGAAGTTATATTTCCAAGATTTGGAGTTCCTAGTGTAGTGATAAGTGATGAAGGAGCACACTTCATCGACAAACGCTTCAAGCAATATTTATCAAAACATGGAATCCGTCACAACATCGCTACCCTCTACCATCCTCAGACAAGTGGCCAAGCAGAGACTTCCAACAAGCAAATCAAGAATATTCTTTAGAAAACAGTCAATGAGATGGGAACAACATGGAAGGACAAGTTACCTGATGCACTCTGGCCATACCGGACAGCATACAAGACCCCAATTGGAATGATCCCATACCAATTGGTATACGGGAAGACTTGCCACCTACCTGTTGAACTAGAGTTCAAAGCACACTGGGCCATAAGGAGATGGAATATGGACCTAGATGTCGCTGGAGATCATAGAAGAATGCAACTATCAGAATTGGAAGAATGGCGAGAGAAAGCATATCACAATTCGAAGATCTATAAAGAAAGAGTCAAAAGGTGGCATGACAAGAGGATCAAGAAGAAGGAGTTCACACCCGGAGATAAGGTATTACTTTTTAATTCCAGGGTGAAGCTTTTTGGGCATGGAAAACTCCAGAGTAAATGGGAAGGACCATTCAAGGTAATCAATTCATCATCCCACGGAGCTATCACACTTCAAAATGACAAAGGTACGTTATTCAAGGTAAATGGTCAAAGTCTTAAATTATTTTTAGAGCCCAATAAAGAATTAGAAGAAATAGACGTGATCCATTTCTACCTTCCCATGGAGAATTAGAGCCCAACCTTTTTAATCTAACGTTTTAGGGCCACGTATATATTTTCCTAATAAGTTTTGCATCTAGAAGCACGTTCGAGGAAGCGGGCCCACAGAGGGGCCAGGCACAGGGCGGGCGCCCAGCCCCTGCCCCCACTCGGTACCGATTTCCTCTATCATGATAAACACATTTATGGTAAACTAAATAATCATACAGATGGAAAGTTTCGCACGCACGGCGGCGGGAGAAACCCGAACAAACCCTAGAGGCACTTTTTGACCCCTATATAAACAGACCCCTGACGTCAGTTTTCAAACACCAATCTATTCAAGCCTTCTCTCCTTCTTCAATTAGAGCTTGCTTAGTTCCTCGCTGCTCCAATGGCCAAAGAGTTCCATGACGATTGGGAAGTCGTTCTCTATGACCTCAACAAGAAGCCTAAGGAGGACCACGACGCCCGTGCTCTCGTCCTGGCCAACACAGAGTGACAGCTAGAAGCCATGCCATTACGCCAGCGCAGCTCCGCCCAATCCTACAATGCTCAACCAGTTCTCACTGCACCGCCACAGCCCCTACTTCTCAAGGGACCATCAGCCAAGAAGGAGGCCACCGTCAAGGTGCCAGCCGGCACAAGGATCCTGCCACCCAGACCCAATGTGAGGGTCGTTGGAGTCAAGACCAACCGGAGCAGTGAGATCAGCAGCATCCGCTACACTATAGAGGAGGAGAGGCCTTACTTTGAGGGGATTAGAGCAGCCAAAATCCATTTCATCCCTCCAAAGGCAGCACCGAAGCACGCTCTCAATGCTCTTGAGACACCTCCTAAGCGTCGCAAGACTATAGTAGATATTGATGAGGACGTTCGTAGGCTAGACAGGGTCATCATAGACCTCCAGTCCTCGGTTAACTCCATCACTCGGCAGCTCTCTAACCACAACACCGTGATACTAGGTCTTAGGCATGATCTTGCTAGTGCCAATAAGAAGATCAGGGAGTTAGAGCGCCGCTAAGTTATCTAGATTAGATCTTGAGGCAATGCATCTTAGTTATTTATCTTTAAATTCGGTTTAGATCTATTATTAGCTTTAGTTCATTACTAGTCATTTGTAATAAATGCCTCAAGATTAATAAAGAGTATTATTATTGTTATTATATCTTTTGTGTTTCTACTTTATTTTTGTGCAAGAAATCAGAAAACAAGTATGGGGGAGATCCCTCGACATGCCAAACACACTTCGACTACACCACTCCACGATTCAGGTACATACTCTGCACATACATATATATCTTGGATTATGCAGAATATTATCTCTGACATGATAAATTAAAAAGATTAAAATGTTTCTAATCATGATTAATCTCACTCTGTGATATTTCCTGAATACTTGCAATTATTATAAAATCATTTTAAAACCGTGTGTTACTTAAATCATTGTGAAATGTGAGATGGTAGAGTATGAGTACCTTATTCTTGATATCAATGTTGCTTGGAGAATTTATTTCAAAATCTTCAAAAGTTCTAGCTACCATCCTCAGTGTTTTATATGCCTGATAAACCTGAAAATATTAACATGATAATTATAAAAGTTATCTGCTTTGTATTTGGTTTGTTCAAAATGAGTTAGACCCTTGTTGATAGATTTATCATGCTCGTAAGATCTAGACATTTATTCAGAAAGTTTCACTCTTCCAAAGTATTATTGCGTTAGAGGCATGGGCTATGCAAAAATAAGGATATTTCGAGGAAATAAAAAGGAGCAAGTGCTCGATAACCTCGTAGAAAAAAATGGACAAGTGTCCGGCAGTAGAATTAGGGGTACCTCGGTATCCACGTGAAAAAAAGAAAAAAGAAAGAGAAAAGAAGGAAAATGATAGCCCATAGTCCCTCTAATAAGCAATATGCCAGTAAGAGTTGACAAGTTTTTAATTTTCAAAATCTTTGATCTAAGAGTATGGCATTCCTCTCCTCGGATCCTGTTTGATCAAGCAATAAATGCAAGGTAAGTATGCTTGAGAATTTTTGCAAATGAAAATAGCCTCAGTGAGATATATAAAAGATAATGAGTGACCTGAGAGAACCTATGAGGATAAAGGTATGCTAAATTTCTTTTCAAAAAATATACAAAAACTCCAAGTAACAGGATTGAGAGGAAAGGACCTCTACTCTTGACCATATATTTCCTTGACTACAGTACACAGTGAATTTTTACAACACCCTGCAGGTATAAAGAAAATGTTTTACAATGTTTTAACCATAGATATTGTTCTCAACCATCCTTTTCTCGAGGACGAGTAAAAGCCTAAGTATGGGGGTGTTTGTTGATGGTTCTTAGGTATTAATTTTAATTATCAAATAAACAAGAGAAAGGACCAGTATACAAACAACACCTAGAATTAGGGTTTGATTTGACAGAATTCCACGAGTTTTGTTGTTTATTTGTTTCTGTAGGGGGTTATCAGGAAATAAGGAAGAAAGGCCCACATGTCGGGATTACATAGATATATTAACTCACCGCGCAATTTTCTACCATCTAGAAGACTCCAGAAGCCACGGGAACGAACGGGAAGGCAATCGGGCCCGGGGGAAGGGCACCCGCCCTCCCCCCTAGGGCGCCCGCCCTGGAGTTGTACCCAATCACGGCCAACTTCGCGGATCACGCTCCACCGACCTCAAGGATCAAGGATAACCATTCAATCTATGTCGGTTTGATCCGACGGCCTACGTTCACCTGAGGGGACTATATAAGCAGACCCCCTGGCCCCTGGAGGAGTACAAGTTCATCATAGAGTTGAGAGGTGCCCTCGAAGGATAACCTTTCCTCTAAATAGACTTAGGGCTTAGCATCTAATGTGAGAGTAGGCTAGATCTACTAGATTGAGAGAGATAGAGTGGAGGTTTAGATCGGAGTAAGCCCTGCCTGTCGGTGTCTACTCTGAGGTTGTACCTGCGGAATCAAGTTCTCCTAACCCGAAGCTTGTTCCTAGGATTCTTCAGTATTTCGACTTCTAAATTCTAGTAAGTTCTTGTTTTATTGTTCTTTGGATTATGAGTTTACTTTGATCTCTTCACGTAGAGTTTAGAGTAATCATCTCTAACGTAAATA